>NW_027210789.1:10000-275000 GCF_029030835.1 Brachyistius frenatus | reverse complement strand
AGAGGCCCAGTTGAGAGGAAGTAATAGCTAACAGGTCAATTAGAGCCAGCTGAGAAAAAAAAAGAGACAGAAATGGAAACTTGATATTTCACTTTTTCAGCTTCACTGCCCACAAAGACAGACATTCAGGAAACTATTATTCTTTTATGACAATAGAAATCAAAGCATTTATAACTGAAAACCACAATAATCCTTTCTCTTCTTTGTGTGTGTTTTCCCCACACGCAGGTCTTCAGGCTGCTTTTGATACTGACTTGCTGGCAGGCAGGATTACTGCTGATAGCTATCGTAACGGCACAGAGGACGGAGCTCTGGCATACAAGCTCCTCATCCAGACTGGATCCAAGAAAGAGCCTTTTAACTACAGTCAGGTATGTTTGAGACCTGAAAGGGACAAAATACGACATTACAGCAGATAAAAATATGCCATTCTCATGACACGGTGTGTGCCACTTAATGAATGAATGTTCTTTTTGAATCATTCTCCTTTAGCTGACATCTCGTCGGCTGGTGGATGCTGAGGGTTTGATCCCCCCGGAGGTGTTTTACATTTACCTGACAGTCTGGGTCAGTAATGATCCTCTGGGCTACGCTGCCTCTCAGGCCAACTTCTACCCTCATCCCAGAGAGTGGATTCACGACAAGTATGACATGACGGGAGAAAATCTGCGCAGTGAGTGTCTTATCTTTTACATGTCATTTTAGCCAGAGGGGATACTCCTGAAAATGCCTTGCAAACCTTACCTTCTTTTCGTCCTCTCTCGCAGTCCCAGCTGCAGAACCCCTGGAGTTCGCTCAGTTTCCCTTCTACCTGAACGGCCTTCGCCAGGCCAGCGACTTCGTAGAAGCCATCGAGAGCGTGCGGGCCATCTGTGACGAGTTCAGCCGCAAGGGTGTGTTCAACTACCCGAACGGATACCCCTTCCTGTTCTGGGAGCAGTACATTGGCCTCAGACACTGGTTCCTGCTGGCAATCAGTGTGGTGCTGGCCTGCTCCTTCCTGGTGTGTGCAATTCTCCTGCTCAACCCCTGGACCGCTGGCATCATTGTGAGTCAACAATCCGCTCACTTTACAGCTCTTCATCATGTGAACCTCTTCCTCATCCTATCCTTCCTCTTTTCTGTCGTTTCCCATTTCTTTCCAACTTTTCCCACCTCATACTACCTCAGCATCATTTGTCCGTTCCTCCCTCCTCTCTTTCTTCTCACCCTTCTCGGCATAGCTCAATAACGCTGTCTAGGGGGCCCCTTTTTCTCTGCGGAGGGCCAGTATGCACACACACACACACACACACACACACACACACACACACACACACACACACACACACACACACACACACACACACACACACACACACACACACACACACACACACACACACACACACACACACACACACACACACAGGGACCTTTGTCATTCTAATGTAGGCTCGGCCAGCCTTAGAAAAGGAAATGCAAAGGAGCAAGAAAGGCTTTGCCCTCCTGAAGCCTCTACCTCCAGCTCCCTCACTGCTTTTGTCAGAGGGAGAGGGAGAGACTTGGGGACAGGACAGATCTGCCCAGTTGCGACCTTGGCCTGCTCAACCCATCCATCAGGGATATTTGTGTTTGTGTTTGTGTGTGTGTGTGTGTGTGTGTGTGTGTGTGTGTGTGTGTGTGTGTGTGTGTGTGTGTGTGTGTGTGTGTGTGTGTGTGTGTGTGTGTGTGTGTGTGTGTGTGTGTGTGTGTGTGTGTGTGTGTGTGAGAGCGGGAGAGAATGAGACAATCTGAGTGTTCAACAGTTGGAAAACATTTCACACACAAGCTGGTGCGACCGGTGGTCCTTAAAGGCTCCACACACACACACACACACACACACACACACACACACACACACACACACACACACACACACACACACACATGCATCTGCAAATCCCCATTGGCGGCCTGTAGCGCAACAACAGAGCCAGTTTCAGATGGAATGTGTTTAATTTAAGTAGCAGCATTGATTGAGACAGAAACACAACACAATCTCTTCAGACTGAGAGGCACAGCTACATGCATGTATGGTCTCTAAGCATCAGCCAACCTGTGAAGGTTTCAGCCGGCCTGTATGTGGTCGAGCAGTAAAACAGCTTTTATCATTTCCAATTTAACCGTGGCCCAGCTCAAAGCCCCCGCTGGGATCAAAAGCGCCCATTGGCCAGGAACCGTTTTCTCCTCCTCTTTTTCTAAGGCCAGTTGTTGCTATTTGTATTGCAGTTTACAGTAACACCACACATTTACTATTGAGGCATTAGCAAACTGAGGCACTGCGTTACTGAGCTGTTGTATTAAAATGTCAGAAACAATAAAACAAGCAACACACGCTGCTATCTTGTGAAAAACAAGAATTTGTTTTGTGATGGCAGTGACGGAGTGGCCACACTCTTGTTGTCTTAGATGCTGTCAATCATTTTGTCCACCCCTGGGAAGGAAGAGAAGAGCGACAAGGCAGGAAGACGGAAGGGAGAAGGGGATGGTGTTAGCCTGGGGGTGGGAAACTTGATCCCATGTGGTTGAGATGTTGAGCACTGGGTCAAAGATTGTGAGGTGAAGAAGCAAAAGGGCTCAACTCAGCCACAAAAGAACGACATCAGAATATTTCTTGGTTAAATTTCCGTGAATGTTATGATATTAGTTAGCTAATGTGTCCTTATTTTCTTACTGTTTCTTAATTATTTTCTGTTGGAGCATTTATTTTTTTTCCTGCACAGCAGTTGGTAACACTTAATTTCCATGTGTGCCTTTCAGGTGTTTATCTTGGCCATGATGACGGTGGAGTTGTTTGGCATCATGGGTTTGATTGGCATCAAGCTGAGCGCCATTCCTGTGGTCATCCTGATCGCCTCGGTGGGCATCGGAGTGGAGTTTACTGTTCACATCGCACTGGTAAGTCAACACACACGGCACAAAACACGAGCACACGCACATGGATTAACTGTTAGGGGCACTGAGCAGCAACACCTACTTTACTTGAAACCCGATGCTTCTGATCTGATGTCGCAGGGATCAAATACATTTCACCAGCTCTGATTGTATTGTATTTTTTGACAGGAAAATTGTTTAGTTGTTTTAAAATCAGTGTAAAGCAGAGACTCTTGAGGCTTCTTTTCTTAAACGGAAAGTGATTAAGGTAAAATAAGTGTGATTAAAGATTTACTGGAAAAATTTTGGCTTCCTTGATCGCGCTGGCAGACTTGCTTTTCTAGCACAGTGTACAGTCTTGGAGGGTTGCGTAGTAATCCTCAACAAAACCAAATGCAGGAATTCCTGAGCTTGCCAAGCCTCACCGCAGCACAAGTTCTGTGTGATCGGCAATATTTCCAACTCATTTCTCTTTCCCACCTTCCCCCCATCTGCCGCAGGGCTTCCTGACAGCGATTGGCAACAGAAACAAGCGATCGGCAGTGGCACTGGAGCACATGTTTGCACCGGTGGTTGACGGAGCGATCTCCACACTGCTGGGTGTTCTCATGCTGGCAGGGTCCGAGTTTGACTTCATCATGAGGTGAGACACTATGTGTGTGTGTGTGTGTGTGTGTGTGTGTGTGTGTGTGTGTGTGTGTGTGTGTGTGTGTGTGTGTGTGTGTGTGTGTGTGTGTGTGTGTGTGTGTGTGTGTGTGTGTGTGTGTGTGTGTGTGCAGCATTGTATGTGCATTTGAGAAGTCTTGCTGACTTTGTGCTGTTGTATGTGAGAGTGAAAGGACAGCAATGGAGTCTACACCCTTCCAGAAGTCATATTTTACCTTAAGAAGATTCACTGGTTTGGTTTTACACTGATGGTGTGTGTGTGTGTGTGTGTGTGTGTGTGTGTGTGTGTGTGTGTGTGTGTGTGTGTGTGTGTGTGTGTGCGTGCGTGCGTGCGTGCGTGCGTGCGTGCGTGTGTGTGGAGCCATTTGGCTAGCCTCACTTGGGTGCTGGAGGAAGCCTTGTGGCGGCTCAGGGCTTCATGCAGGTGGAAATGTTATACCCCCATTTATGTACACACACACACACACACACACACAACAGTGACAAATATGCATCTGGTTCTGTCACTCTCAGCACACACACATCCGTCTCCCCAATCCCCAACCTCAGAGAGCAACAAATGGGGAAAACATCAAGGGTGTGTAGCAGCTGCTTGTAAACATGGAAGTGCTGTGCTGCCCACTGGGTGGTGTCTCTCTCCCACTCTCTCACTCCGTCTTTCACACACACGAGGGAATCTGTAAAAATTCCTGTCATCCGTTTGGCATTCTCCCCTTCCATGTTGGATGCTGTAATAAAAAGTGGAGCTAAATTTGAACTGTTCAGCCAGTCAGATGGTCTGTAGCCCACCAACAGACATCATTCCCCCCCTCTGTGTGTGTCTGTGTGTCCTCATGGTTGAATGTAATTGTGTGTGTGTGTGTGTGTGTGTGTGTGTGTGTGTGTGTGTGTGTGTGTGTGTGTGTGTGTGTGTGTGTGTGTGTGTGTGTGCTCTCATATTGGTGCATGTGTTTTCTACCACTGTTTCATGGTCAGAGTGGAAAAAAGGCGAATAGCTCCATGTTTTTCAGGCAAATGTGGTCTCGGCCCAAACCCGAAACCACAACCTTGAGCTCACAGACTGCAAAAGGCCTCCATGACATAAAAAGCACCGTTTTTTTCTGCAGACACAGAGACAGAGGCAGAGGGAAGAGAAGAAGAACTCTGAGGGTGGCTTTATTGAAAGGATATGAGGTCCCTGTGGGTGGGAAGATCTATGAATATTGACTGGCTCCTCCACAATGTTGGACTGTGCGGAAAAAGAGGTGTCAATATGCAGAAGAAAAGAAAATCTGAGAATAAATAGGACTGAATTTTTAGCATCTTGTTTTTATTCTCTCCTCACATTGCTGTGTGAGAGATCATTTTTAGGGGACAGTGTGAGAAAGCGAGACAGAGGGGTCTAGTCTCTGTTGGAGGTCTTGTTTAGCTGTAGCTGTAGCTGTGGTTGGGTGAATGGGGCAAGCCAAAGCTGGCTAGCTGGAGAGTAGCATAAATATACTGCTGTAAACATCTCCTGGCCTTGTAATGCACTGAATAAACAGCGAAAACCTAATTCAACTCTGCTCACAGTCCTCTCTAACACACACACACACACACACACATTTACGCAGCATGCATGCACATGCAGGTGGGCCACATTCGGGTGCACACAGACACACAAGGAGAAACTCACATATGTACACGCATGTAAACACTTAACGGTCTCTTTCTCACAGACACATACACACACGACTCCCCAGGCCTGACAACGAATGGAAAAGATTACAGTTTATATAAACAACAGAATTCCTAACAGTGAGACGCTGTTGGAGGTCTCACTCTCTCGCTCGTCCTTTCTTACCCTTGTTTTTCCACCATGTAAAAGAGCTATGGAGTGATTTTGGAGTAAAATAAGCAACTAAGCTCGAAAGTGGAGGCCAAATGTATGCCATAAAAACAATAATAACCTATTTGTGATTTCAGCGTTCGCATGTGAGCGCGCTTTAATTCTATAAAGCACGCTGATTAAATATCTGCATGTGGTTTAATGATTGTCAAGGTTTGAGTAGACAGCAAAAAAACAGAAAGTATCTCCCTGAAGTGTTTCGTCAAAACTGGTTACAATGATACGCTTTATGCCTCTGATAAAGGAAGAAAACAAGGACTGCGGTTGGAGAGGCAAAAGGAAAACATGTCAAACAGAGTGTGCGTCTGAATGTGTGTGTGTGTGTGTGTGTGTGTGTGTGTGTGTGTGTGTGTGTGTGTGTGTGTGTGTGTGTGTGTGTGTGTGTGTGTGTGTGTGTGTGTGTGTGTGTGTGTGTGTGTGTGTGTGTGTGTGTGTGTGTGTTGAGGGGATGGGTGGACGGGACCACAAACTTTTTCCTGAAGATTGACCTTTGTCCAAGTAGTTGAAGTAGTAGTAATAATAACTGTAGTAGTCCATTCAGAGAGAAGCATGTTTCCATAACACTGTGCAGCTATTATCCCTGTCCTTGTTGGCTTTTTTTTTTCCCCCTCATACCAACAATCATTTTTTCCTCCCTCTTTGTTTTACCTCTTTAAGTCTGGCTGGTGGTTAGCATCTCACTGTCTCTCTCTCGCTCTGCTTTCTGTTAGTGTTTAAGTGGAGTCCTCTCTAATTTTCTTGGGGAGCTCTTTCTTGTGGCCTGCCTCCACCCCTGGCCTGCTCGGAGCTCCACTGAGATGCGCGCACACACACACACACACACACACACACACACACACACACACACACACACACACACACACACACACACACACACACACACACACACACACACACACACACACACACAAAACGCACTCACACATGCGCACGGTGTAAGCGAAAAACAGAGCGAGAGAAAGTCTTGTACCAGCAGCAGTGGAGGCATCAAAGCGTGTTTTTGTTGGACTGAGTGGGGAATCACATTTGCCCCCCCTCTCCCTGCCTTTGATACACAAACACTGGGCTTTCCCTGACTTCTTCTCCTGAGCTACTTCCCTTCCTCATGTGCCAACTATGTGTGTGTTTGGAGTCATCCATGTGTGTATGTGTGTCCATATGAAATTTGAACAGAAGAAATTGATCAAATTAAGATGTATGTCAAATGTGTTGTGAGTTTGCCCAATCCCGATAAACCTCAATATGCAAAAGAAAGCAAGATTAAAGGGGTGTGTAACTGTGTGCACATCACTTTCCAATTCATGTTTGTGTTATCTAGCTGTTGCAAGCAACAGGCTGGTGGATGTGAGACGATCCAAACTAACATCCCGTGTCTCTCCACCCTTCAGGTATTTCTTCGCTGTGCTCGCCATCCTGACTGTTTTGGGGGTGCTGAACGGCTTGGTTCTCCTCCCAGTCCTCCTCTCCATGATGGGCCCTCCGGCCGAGGTCACACCGGTTGACAACACTAGCTGCCTGCCCACACCTTCCCCAGAGCCCCCACTGCCTCCACCAATGACCCACCACGGGTACTACACAGGCCACCACAACCCACGGTCTTCTCATCAACAAGCATTTTCAGAGTCATCAGACTCAGAGTATTACTCTGAGTTGACCACCACATCAGGGATTGGCGAGGAGGATTATAAATACTGTGACCGCAGTGCTTACCTCGCATCACACACCAGCGTTCCACCTGCAACATCTCATATTCTTCTGGAGGCCAGCAAGAACCCCAGCTTCCCCAAACTCACGGTACGCTGCATGACCGCACTGATACGATAACCTGACCTGGAGCTTTTATGTGTTCTTTACATTTACGTACTTTTCTGAAAATAATTCATAAACATTTGTTTGTTGCAGGTGGTGAAGCCATTCAGAGAAAATGCACCAGCCCCTGGTGGGAAGATTGAACATTTAAGTGAATCCTCCCACAATGCACAGTCACCTCTTGGCTCTCAGGTTACATGCTGGGATGCAAACAAGCGGGAGCAGCAGAAGGGCCTCCAGAGACTCCAGGCTCAGCCCGGCCAACACTTACCCAGCGACAGAGTTCACTTCTCTGGGAGGACTTGTCAGAGCGGCCCCAGGCTGCAGAACGGCAGACGGCCTCAGCCAAACAGGATTAAAGGGCCCAGCTATAGCCACAGCAACTCTACCCTGCCGACACAAGGCTCCGCTGTGGGACCTGTTACCATGGTTACAGCCACAGCCTCCGTGACAGTGGAGGTGCATCCGACCTTGCCGGGGGCGGCATACCAAGGCTACATGCATGAAGGTTTTGACACGGACAGTGAGTCGGACTGTTTCGAGGCTGCTAATAGGACTTGTGGTGACAAAACAAACTTGTCTTCATGTAAGAGAGACTCTCTAGAGCTCCAGGACTTGGAAGCAACACAGGGCCAGACAGAGTACCAGCTCGGCAAGACACAAGGCGAGTAAAGTTTCGCACCGGAATTGTCTTTGACCTACATTAAACGATGTTTCACGATAGACAGTGAGACCGTTTTTAAAAATTTTAATTGAAATACAATTTTTGCAAATGTTTAATCCTTTCCTGTCTTCTGTCTGCTGCAGGTGGGCTGAGGATTCAGGCATCCAAAGATTGCTAGATTCTCTCACACGCCGTGGCCTCTAACTTCGAGTCTCTGGTCACTTCCCAGAGCACCTTGATGTGCACATGGCGTCACATCTTGAACTCTCAACTGTAAATAGACTTCACGCAAAAGAAGAGAGGATTTTACTTCAAAGACATATTAAGAAGAAAAAAAAAGACTTGTTTTAAAAATTATATAAATCTATGAGTATATATTTTAATACTAAAAAAGAGGGAAGCTATTTAAAAGAGTACTGTATAACTTGGGTATACTCTTGTGTAAAAGTTCAGATGTAAAAGATTATTTTCATGTGGGGTGGGTGATTTTTCTCTCCACATTGTATAGAATAAGAAATGTACTATATGTTTTCACAGAAATTGAGATGTTATTAAGATATTAGGCTATTGAACATACATGCTCAGTGTTTTATTTCTATTTGTACTGTTCCTTTTTTTGCTGCTACACTTCAAAATAATTTTAAGCAATTTGCCTTAAATAATGCAGTACCCCTTCTTCCCCCTCTTTTACAAGGAACTAACTTACACAGTGTTGTACTGTGAGATATTCTGCATCTGACTCACTCTCTGTTGTACACACATTCTCTGCCAGTGTGCACTGTAACAAGTCAGAGAATCACACAGCAGATACTGTTTTCAGTAGAAACCGCCGTGCCTTCAATGTGTCCCCCTTGTCTTGTTATCACAGCATTCAGAGCTCAGTATTATGTTCTCACTTTGGTGTACATAGATTTTCATCTGTTTTCTCTCATCCAGACACAGAATGTTTGTCCAGAGGTAGCAGTAGATGGATGTTTCTCAATTATCTATCAAAAATGGCTGATCAGCCGGCCATCTTGCCGGCAGGGTCCCACCTAATTCATGTTAAATCTGTGTCCCAATGACCTCTGCAGTTTTAAACTACTTGAAGGAGCTGTGATATCTTTTTGTTTTTCCTCTGCAGTTTTTGTAAGCTCTACAGTGGGTGGCGTGTGATTTTGTCACTTTGTGTTTGTGACAGAAGTGTCGTTTACCTTCTTGTATTCTTTTTTTTGAAAGGGAATAATGAAATCCAATGCAAAGGGAGTGATTTTATTTGATTACTTTCTCCTTTTTTCTTTGCTGGCTGCTTTAGGGTTGTAACATGATCATGTTGTTGTGACCATGTGCAATTATTACATGATGTAAACCGGTCTTTTTAATGCTTCAACCTGCTCTGACTCACTTTCTTATTTTTCACTCTTTGTGTTGATATAAACCTCATATATGCCACATTGCATTTTCTTTCATTCTTAGAATTTTGCTCTACAGCGTTGTTGTTGTTTTTGTTCAGTATTGGTCTCGTCACTGCCAGGTTAAGTTGCAGGGAAACACTTGCAGATTTTTTTAAATGTCATTTTAAAAGTGGCAGCTTGTTTTCTTTCCTTTTTTTTGTAAATATGAAAGAAGAGTCAAGTAGCTACTGCAGTTGTGAATAATTAAGCAAAACGAGCAAAGCACCATTTACATTTTGATCCGACCGTAGACAGCCAGGAGGTGTTGTCAGATATGGGGAAGGAGTTTTATAGGGACGGGGGTCGAGGGGGGAGCTCCTGCATTGGTTTGTAGTTTATTTCAAAAAAATTGTTAATGTCATGCCATATAAATTATTTATATAAAATTTTTATTTTTGTAGTTTGTACAGATGTTAGTATCTAGACTGAAGTTCTATTTTTAAAGAGTAAATATATATTATATATAAATATATCTATTTGTTGCTGAGTTTGCTTTTGTTTTATTGTTTTGTTTTGTTTGCATTTTGGGATTAAAGGGGGCGGGGAGGAGGGTGGGGCGGGGAGGGGGTGGGGCGGGCGGGGAGGTGTCATGGGAGGGAGGGGTTGACTACACTTTAGAGCAGAGCCCTTTTTTTTGTGTGTGTGTGTGGAGCAAAAGGGGGCAGTTGGAGGACCATGAAGGAGAAGGTGTGTAGAGATGTGTCACCTTGTGTTTAAGTTTCCTCTTGGCCCTTCCTTCTTTATTAGCAGTTTTAAAATGTTCCTGTCCATGTCTGAAACACTGTGACTTCTGAAAACTATGCTCAAGAAAACCCTTGTGTGACCGTTATGTTCCCTCACCTGCTATAGAAATTTAACTAACAAAATAAATTGAATGAAAAAGTGGTACCTTGGTCTGCTCCAGTGTTTTCGTGTGTGTGTGTGTGTGTGTGTGTGTGTGTGTGTGTGTGTGTGTGTGTGTGTGTGTGTGTGTGTGTGTGTGTGTTTGCCTGTGACCCTGCAAAGAGATAAAGGCTCAGTACTGTTATCAGCGAGGCAGATGAGCTAACTCACAAAGTAACTGTTTGCTGGTTAAATATACTCTTGAAATGGGCCTACTTTACTATCAAGATGCATTATTGGGGTGTCAAACAAAAGGTTTGATAATGTTTGGTATTGTAATTCAAAAATTTTGAAGTGACTATTTTATAAGCGTAAATCTAAGTTAAATGTTAAAATTAAGAGAAATACTGACTTTAATTAGGGCCCCTAATCCTCATTAATTGCGAAAAAGCAGAACTATTTTCCTTCAACATAATAAACAGACTTCGGGGAGTAACTGAGAAGTGTATTCTAAGCAGCAGGGTCCATCAGATTTTTGTAATTTCATTAAAAATCTATTTACTCTCTGAATGTCATTCATTTCTGAAAATAGCACTGACTACATGAATCCTCTGATGAATAAAAACTAAATTATGGAACTGTACCTTATAAGTTGCATGGGTCATATTTTGGCTAAAGCTGAACTCATGATGTGAAAAGTTTCCATGAAAATCGAATTCACACATTTAAATTTTTGCCAGAGGCTAAACATTTTTCTAATTTTCTTTACATACAACAATAAAACATTCAAACAAAAGGCAGAATGGATATGCTGTTATTGAATGCCATTAACTTTGTGCCTTGTCTCTCATATTTTCTGCAGGTACCTCTGTTCGCAGAGCTGCATGTTTCTGATCTAAAGTTACAGTTTGTGGTCTTTCCATGCTGCTCTTTTCTCTGTCTGCTCTCCTTTCACGCCAACCGTTCGAGAAAGATGGCCGCTCACCTCTGGGCCTGGTTCTGTCGGGGTCTTCCTGGTAAAAGTTTTTCCATGTATAGGGAATTGTTGAATTGTTGGGTTCTTCCCTATACTGTTGTAAGGTTCTAATAGGATTTCAACTGAAAGAGTGCTTTCATGCTGCCTAAAACTACATTGACCCTGTGGCATTTCCTTTACCTTCACTTTGAGGACAAACTACACACCACTGCTCCTTGTCTCCAAGAAAAATAAATCTGCCATTTTGTTGAAGGATAGCATGACATTTTTTACTAATGTGAGATTCATAGAAGTGAAGTATCCTTTTATCCTGTTATAATAGTTTTGATGGAACATATTTAGAAAAGAAAACTCTTATTTCATTGTGCCTAAGAAGTGTGTTTTCAGAATGAGCAAGGATTTCTTTACCCTCTCCTTCCTGTCAGTCATCTGACTCCCACTGAGACACACAAACCTGGGTTAGGATTTAATCCCCTAAAATGTGTTCCCTTACCGAGTTTACGTGCCTGTCTGTTTATTAATGGGTATTTTTTTTTTTTTTTTATAAACATACATTTGGCTGTATGTGTGTTCCTGTTAGACAGGCTGTGTAAAACGTTTCCTTCATGAACAATGGCTAAACTTTAAGAAGCACTGAACTGGAGCGCTGAACCACCTGGAGAGTGACTGGGATCACCAGCTGCCTGAATCATTGTTGTGACTCGTCCGTCTAAATCTCCGCCACTGTGTGCGCACACACACACACACACACACACAAATATGCATACAAACTCACATTCAGGCATATCACTATGCTCATGTGCACAACACAACACATTCTTAAAAATCTAAACACAAAACAAGCCACATACTTACACACACACACACACACACACACACACACACACACACACACACACACACACACACACACACACACACACACACACACACACACACACACACACACACACACACACACACACACGTTGGTACACACAGGCCCACCTGTGTAGATGAAAGGTAGATGCTGTAAATTCCTTCGCTTCCCACACAACAGCTCCTCGTTTGTCAGCCAAGGAAAAGCAGCCCATGTCTGAATCTGATACCTTAGTCTTTTGAAGTTGCTGTCATGCACATGCATATCCACATCTAAACCAAACCTCGTACACACTCACACACACACACACACACACACACACACACACACACACACACACACACACACACACACACACACACACACACACAACAGCGGACAGTACGGCACAATGTTCATGTCTGGATATGTAGTGCAAGGAAAACATAAATTTATAGTGTGTAAACTCACGTAAAACCCAAAGCTGTAAGCAACGCAGACCTTCTTGATTTAGTTTTAAAGTTATACATTAATGAGAACAAATTTTGTCACCAGGTGATGTCGTCCCAGGAGCTCATGTTTTAATTTAATGTTACAGTTTAGTGACAAGAAAGCAAATAAATGTCCAGTTATAGATCATGGCAGGGCTGGAGCCCATTATAGTGATCATTTGAAATCAGGTAGACAACTTTTAAACTAAAACGTTATGAACAAAGTAACATTTCCAATAAAAGATCATGTCTTCGTCTTGTAAGAACCACAATGAGATAAATGCAACATTCACTGTAAAGCCTTTACTTAGATGCCGTCCTAATCATTAAGTCACTGTGCCACATCTTTACATTAATTTTTGTTAATTTCCTGAAGACTGTAACCTCAACATAACCATTGATTATAATTCTAACCCTTAAGCTAAATGTAGCCCACCTTCTCAATTCAAATTATAGTTCAGGGTATCATGTCATACCCTTTTGCATGGGAGGTGAATTGGAGAGGGTCTACGAAAATATATATTTTAGGATGTGTCTACAGTAGCCCAATTTAACCGTATGACTCTGACTAAGGTGCAGAGAGGCCTGGTTATCTTAAGATACAGCTATACTGTTACTGTGAGTTTAAACTCCCATGCATTCATATTTACCCCAATTTCAGCCCTTCCTTTCCAAGTTGAAATAACATTACTTTATCCCACATGAATTTTTAAACCGCACGCATTGAATGAAATAACAGTCAACATTTATCACCAAACAAAGTGGTGAATCACACCGTTAAAGTGTCCTTGTGACCCACAGAAAATACAGGGGGGAAAAAAAACAGAATAATACGTGGGATTTGAGTGTGATGGTACCATAACGTTGGCGCGCCTGTTGGAGCTCAATGAAATCCTCAAGGGAAGATGCGGTCGGTACTCACTGTTCCTCGGTTACTCAGAAAGATGTAGGTAACAGTCTTTGCAAAACCCTGTGCCCGGCGGTTCGGCCGTGGGATGAGAGGAAATCCGTCCTGAAGTCTCCGTCCCTCGGCATGCAGCGCAGCCCTGAGCGCATCTACTGCAGCAGCTTGTGGCAGCACTCGACGCACGCTAGCCAGAAATTCACAAACACCAATGAGTTTCCTATGTCGTCACTATAAATGTCCATGTCGCTACATTTTTATTGACCATTCTCACTCAGAAATTGGGGTGAAAAACAAAACAAAAAACGTCTCCCAACGAGCGAAGCCGCTAGCTTATTAGCAGAAAAAAAAAGTCCACGCGTGGTAATGACCTCAGCGCCACTTAAGTGTTTTACAGACCAACAGGGCTCCCAACACGGCTCACTTTCTCACATTAACTGACATAAAATACTTCGGTTCCAACTTGAACGAATAGCAATAATAAAACATCCTTTTCTGGAACTTACAACCGCCGCTAAATATCTCTGTATTTTCACTGCTTCTCTTTCTCCACTTTGCGCGCTCTTTTCGTTTTGTCCAGTAGGTTACAAAAATTCTCTCTGCTTGTCCTGATTAGCCAGCAACACATTGACACCTGATCAACCAATATACATACAGTAAGGACACGAGAGGTTCGAGGGCAACTCAAAACCGTGGGACATTTCAGAACTTTCCAGACTGTATCTTTCTGCTTATGAATTCAAATGCAAATGTTGGTTTACAGAATTACCAAGAAACAACATGTAAACAAATTATCAGGGTGCTACACTAACATTAGCCTAAATGAAACCTTACCCTGATTCATACTAAAATGTCATGATTTCTGTTGCTTTTGGCCCCATAAAGGAGGGTCCCTTCAGATTTATGTCCCCATAGCATGAGTAATACGAGTACACAGACATAAAAACAAAACTTGTATGTGAAGGCATCGTACGTAATAAAAAACAGACTACTTTATAGTTTTATGCGGTTGACCCGTTGACCTGAACATTTCTTTATGACTGGGTTAGGAAGAGGATATTCAGGGGTTTTTTTACAGTCATGGGGGCAACATGGGTGGTGTAATGAGTACAGAGAGATAATCCTTTAACCGCAGAACCTGCCATCAAACATCCACCTCTCACGGAAAAATACACTAAACATTACCAGGTCCATGGTTGTTGTTCTGTATTTCAGATTCGGACCTTTGACCTTCATGTAAGAGGAGTCTCTTTTAATCCGTTTTTCTGGGAGACTTTTAAACTTTTTGTTTCCTGTTTAGATGCAGTCTGATAGACTAAGTAGTTCATAATTTTTTTTTTTTTTAAATACATAATTGCTAAATTGCCACCTTTTACTTTCAAAATTATATGTTTTTTATAGTATTTCAGCCAAGTCATGTCAGTGATGTTTTTTGATGGTAAATGTGGGGGGTTTAATGCCTGCAGGGTAGAAAACATCCCAATCTTTAGATTATAACCTCATAGAATCAAAGACAGCATGAATAACACTCCCCATGTGTGCTTTTTCTCAGTAATGCGAGGACAGTGGATGTAAGAGTGGTTAAAGGAGCTCCTTCCCTCCTTTCTGTGTGTCATTGCAGTGTGTGGGCCCAGATAGAATCTGATGGACCAGATAACATGATCTTCCAGTGCCAACTCCTGACCTGTGTGTGAAGGTGAGATCAATAGAGGAAGAGAAAACACAATGAAGGAACAAAAGACCGAACTCATGATCTGGTGATGCTGGTGTTGGTGTGCATGCATGTGTGTGTGTGTGTGTGTGTGTGTGCATGCGTGTATGCGCTGCTTGGGTGGCCCAAGGATGAGCCTATTGTTGCTGGAATTCAATAGGGCTGATTAGTAAAGAAAAGTGTGTGTGTGTGTGTGTGTGTGTGTGTGTGTGTGTGTGTGTGTGTGTGTGTGTGTGTGTGTGTGTGTGTGTGTGTGTGTGTGTGTGTGTGTGTGTGTGTGTGTGTGTGTGCGTGCGTGCACAAAAACATGCACTGGCATGCGTGTCTGTGTGAAGCAGGGGGTGGTGTATGTGTTTCTACTTTTGCACTAAGCACAGCAGAGAAGAATGGGGGAATTAGCTGTAAAGCCAGTGAGAAAGCAGACTTCAGGGTGACATACCACACAAATCTGGGGAATTGGGATTGTTGCTCTTCACATCACAGAGCGATGCTTTGTCTCGATAGAATAATTCTCCTGCAGCCACAACACAGTGCAAAATACTTTTAAAAGTATGTTGTTGTTTTTTTAGAAGCAACATCGCTGATTAACGAAGATGTATCTGCTGGAGAGTTCTTGTTGGAATTAAACATTAAACCAACAATAATCCAGAAGTTGGCAGCAGCCAGGAGAGCTGTTTCCTTATTTCGCACCTTTCTTCTAAGCTTAACTGTCTCTCAGCTGTAGCACCATAGCTAATGCACAGATATGAGAGTGGTACTGATCTTCTAATCTAACACTTGGCAAAAAGTTGATCAATGATTAATAATCCCTAATCGATAACGACTATACCATAATAGATTTCTTTATAATAAAATATGCCATATAAAAGCCTTTAAATCAGGCTATAACTCTCATATCATTTGTTTAAAGTAACAAACATATTTCTAACTGTATTCCGCAAGTAAAGATATTATGACAGTACACTGCTAAAACCATCAGCCAAAAATGTCTGTAGACTCACTTAACCCCAACGTTACACACTGTGATCAAACCAATTGTAAAGGTTGTTGTAAAAGTTCCCCAAAAAATTTCAACAAAAATGAATCCAAGAACACGTTCATTTAATTGGTTACCCATTCATACTCACCATTTGTTCTCTAACCCAGAGTGCTCCTTTAAGAGCTGAGTTTCTTTTGCTGCTGCATGCATTTATACTGTATACTGTACTCTGCACTGTGATTGCACACTGCACCAGATTGTTGCTCCAACTGACTTCTTCTAATCATCTCTCGCAGAATCAGAGGAAGAACGAGATCAATATTTACTGAAAACGCTCTACAACATAACAAATGTGTTTGTAATCTATGCCGCGTGTGTGTGTGTGTGTGTGTGTGTGTGTGTGTGTGTGTGTGTGTGTGTGTGTGTGTGTGTGTGTGTGTGTGTGTGTGTGTGTGTGTGTGTGTGTGTGTGTGTGTGTGTGTGTGCGTGTGCATGTGTGTGTGTGTGTGTTTTTAGTATACCTTGGCCGTGACCGAGCTTGTCGAGGGGTGGCAGGAGGAGGAGGAGGAATACGAAGTTCCAGGCAATCATGCAGACAGGCGGGAGGGCCCATATAGTGTAAACATGTTTTAAATAAACAGGAACCGGCGTAATGCCCTTTTAATTGATTCATTCTGTGTTTTGCTGTTTACAGAAGGGCCTAAATATGAGCCTCCTAAGGCAGAGGCCTTGTGTTTATAAGTGGTTTGTTTGGTTCAAACAATAACAGTTTGAACACCAGACATAGTTGTGGATCAGTCGTGATGCGTTGTGCTGTAGTACTCTGCGGCGGGGCCATTTTTTGCTGTGTTTTTCATGCTCTCTTTCCTTCTCTACAACACTTTCTCTGCACATGTGTGTTTCCATTTGATAACTCCATCTTGGTGGAGAATATAGGAGCTGAAGCAGCTCTCTACAGTGCCCCTGTGTCTCCTCTTCTCAATTTGCAGACCAGCCAGGGTATGTTGGTGTATGTGTGACTGAAGTTTAAATTGCAGCCACAGTGTAATGATATGGTGGCATGGCATTGAGGGGTACTCCAAAGGGAGGGTGGGGGTTGGTAATTAAACATATGCAGACACAGACACATACAGAGGGTGAGACACACACAGTCAGACACACGGAGAGGGAGAGAAAGAGAGCAAAGCTAAACACATCCAAGTGGGGTAGTAAAAGCTAATGAAGGCTCAGCGCTAGGCTGGCACAGACAGCCATTTCATGTGGTGAAGAGGAGAGGCGGAGGAGGAGGAGGAGGACTGGGGCAGGCTGGGGAGCAATAAGGCAGAGTCTTACTCTACAGAAAGTTAGGCAAACCAGAGGATAAACTATAATTGACACCATGCATGAGCGTGGTTTTTCAATGCCGTTCGTCTAAGGGTCGGCCAAATCATTGTCTCTGCAATGGAAAAGGCAAACAATGGCATTAACACATTTGGAGCGCACTGACAATAAAACTAACACTGCAGTAGGCAAACTGTTACTGTACTGAAAGAGTTAAACACATCAGCTCAGTTCATTTTAAGATAATCAAGCACGCAGCAGTGATCACAGGAGTTCTGGCAGTAATGCAGTGATAAATTATAAGTTTGGGGAAAAATATCACAGCTATTTGATAAAGCAATGAAATTTGTTGCAAAGCAATACAAATATAGATAAATGTGTGTTCTCTGGCTTTATAAACAGCATTAAAACAGCTGTGTCACTATGAGGTTTAAGTGGTAATGTGCAAGATTACTACTTTCAAACGTTTGTTTTTAATGTTGGTGACGTCTTTGATGATAAACCAAAGGTTTGCTGTGGTGTTTCTGAACCACACTTCAGAACTCAGTGTGGCCAGCGATGTGGTTTCTTTAATTTCTGTAATTTTCATAATAAAATTTTAGTTTTTTTTTCAGTTCAGCTCGCTAGTTTGCAAATTACAGTCTTCTATTTGTCTCAAAGCAAAGGCAGTTGCTGCTTTTCTTAACAAGCAAGACATTATTTTTCATGAGCCAGAGCTCAGAGAATTTGCCAGGACATATGCAACTGAAACTAGGCGTTTTGTTTTATAAATCATTAATAGAGGTCAAATAAATCCAAGCTGAGTGAGGCAGAAATTCACAACCTTTAACGGAGAGCTTGCTCTTAAGCTTTAATTCATTAAAGTAACATTAAAAAGTTACTCTGGTGTGTAGACTCATATGGAAAGAAAATCTTCACCTTATTGCAAACATTTTGCATCCTGCTGAGCCTTACACGTCTTTTCTTGAAACAAGTGACACTGTGTATGAGTGCTGAAAGTTTACTTCATCTAGTTTCCAATACAAGTTGACTTGTTTGAAGATTTTAGTAGAAATTTGTGTCAAGGTAACTCAGTGATTCTGGACATTGTCTTGAAATTAAGCTGGTTTGTAATGGAAACATTTTGCAGTGATCTCACTTCACTGGAAGATTATCTTCTTTTAAGACATTTGGGATTCATTGAAACATAAAGAATGAGTTGATATGACTGAAATGTTTGTCATGCAGCCCATCGCGTTGGTTTTGGAACAGGCTGTAAAACTGTGGGTGAAGGTGTAGTTTTTCTCTGAGAGCTTTGGGGTCCACATGTTGCACCCTGCACTAAACAAGCAAACATATGACTTCTCTGCTGAGTCCCATAAAAAGGGGAAAAAAGAAACTCTGGTGGGTTTTAAGGATTAATTTCAAAAGCACACTGACACATTTCTGCGCCATTCATGGTTTGTGGTTTCGATTGGTGTTCCCTTGAAGAGGTCGTATGCAGGCCTGCTGTATTTCAATCTGTACTGTTCATATAAAGAAACTGAAAGAATTCAGGAATAGAGTTTATGAGCTAATTTCACAGTCATGGATAAAGCTGTTTCAGATGCATTTTATTTTGTCACCAAAGTTTTAACAGACAGGTTAACATTATGTTTTAAGCTGAAAACCTTATTTGGCCTTCTTAATTTTTACTGTCAAGTTAGCCGTCTTTGCTCTCTGCAGTTTAAAGTGGAAACTGATGAAGACCAACAAGGGAAATTATGAGTGACAGAGTGGCCCCGTGGACTAGTTACTGACCCAGTGGACTGAACATGTGTGTGAGGCTGTGGGTATAAAGCAGACACTGATGGTATTCCAATACTGCAGCTCACAAGACCTAAAAGTAGCTTAACATTTCCTGCATACTCTCTCACTCATACAAAAATCATTATTACAACTGATTATGGTGTGTTATAAAACAAAAAACACGATTATATATTTATTAAAAAAAAAGAAAAAAACAAAAAAAAAGGAGAGACTGATTTGCTGATGCAGTCATCAGTGTGTTTTAAACAGTTTATGTGAAACTTACGTGGAGGCCAAAGATGAGGATTGGTAATATAGCAGGTTTTGAAATGGGCTGCAGTTTCACCAGCTTTGATTCATCCAACCAAAGTCATTTACAGGAACTAATTGAATGGTTTGAAGCCAAAGTATTAAGTCACCACTTCTGTTAGCTGGCTGCCTGAGTGTGATCAACAGAGAATCAGGGAACAGTCACTCTAACCACGTGCACACACTGACATTCACATGTTTGACTTTGTAATTTATGTTGTGGTCATAGAGTCTAAATTACAAACACAACAGTTTGTAAAAACAAAGACCATCTGGTCGAGGTGTGGCAAATTCTGATAACTGTATATACACTTTAATTGAGTAGTTCCTAACCAGGGTTCACCAGGCCCCCATGAAAGTATCACAAGATAAATCTGAGGCATTGTGAGATGACTAATGGAATCAGAACACAAAGAACATTGTTCTGAAACATAATTTTGGATTTATTTATTTTTTAAGACCTATATCTAGTCCTTCCTTTTGGGGGGGAAATTGAGTTTTACCTCTGTAGGATCAAAAAGGTTCAAATTAAACTGTTTCTGAAGTTTAGGGGGTAAATGTCTTTTAAATGTGAGTGCTAATTCGTAGGCATCTGAAACTCCACGAGATGCTGAGTTTTTGTAAGAGGATCAGAAGCCTGAAAGGTTGGGAACCACTGATTTGTATTTTATAAATTCATCATATGTTTTATTATTTCAAAATGTATTCTAAGTAGTAAAGCTGTCAAATGAATGTAGGGGCTTAAAAAATACACTATGTCCCACTAAACTGATGTGGAGTAGAAATATAAAGTGGTATAAGTACCTGAAATGTGTACTTAAGCACAGTACTCGACTAGTGCAGAGCAGTTTCTACTTGATTCTGTCTGGTAGTTGAGATGAATTACTCACAAACCAAACAAAGTCAGTTTTCTGTGTCCACTGTAATGATTCAGTTCAACTAGACCTCAACAATACTTTGGTATGAAATCGGATAAATTGATTAGTTTAGTGATGTTGTGTAGATATGACTAACCTGTAGACAGACGAGTCGTTCCTCAAGTGTTACTGCAACTGTCTGTAGCCAATACTCTGACCACTCTTTACTACGGCGACCAGATAAATAAGCAGAATTATAGTTGAAGAAACAAATAAAATTTGCCAGCTGGGTAAACTTAAGGTGGTTGCAGGCACAGAGCCGGGGCAGTATGGTCCAGCTCAAAGGTGAATAAACTGTTTACTGAACTATCCCAAAGCTTGAAATGATGCGGTCAAAGACTACACTGATGGCAGCCTTTTCTGAAATGATGGGCCAGAAACCAAAATGGGTCACTGGCATGTTTCAGTGGATCCCCACATGCCAAGAATACTAATATTCTTAAATGAGTGAACTTTCCAGACGCACTCAGTATTTGCTCAGTTTAGCCTTTTGGCTGGAGAAATTTTAAATCCCTCCTGAAGCTCCACTGGATGCACACTAAGTTCAGATGTTAAGCAGTAAATCAAACCTGTGCTATAAAAAAAAGTTCACTTAAAGGAGAAAAGGTCTGTTCTCATATTGGCTCAAGAGTCTTCTTAGTGCTCTTATTTCCAGGTCCACAGTTTGCTGCATTTTCCCACTTCTGTTTGTTACTATATTGCGCTCTGCTGGCCGTATTGTGTAATGCTACACAGACTCCAAATATTTGACTTAAAATATATCTTCATATTACACAGATGTGAGATAGATTTTCCATTAAATAAGATGCAAACCATTTAATTAAAATTAAGGCTACAGAAATTGAATGACTACATAGAATTGTGAATTTTTTTTTCAAGCTTATTTTATGTGTACTCACTAGAAACTTCCCTCATCATCTTATTAGTCTGTATTGGCATCATTATGCGGCCATCAGATAGCAAAAGTACACTGTGTATTTGGGAAATCAGCCAAAATGACTCATGCTGGCCAAGAACTTATTGTTTCAACTTCAAAAATCATTCTGAAGATTTAAAGTTTGAATATTAATGCTGCGTTTGGCAAACTATTACAGAAAATGTATTCCCGTTAAAACCATAGACAAAAATGAATAAATCATAAAGTGATGAGAGTACAAGAACCAGTAGTTCAATACACCTCTTCAGTTTCTCTTCTTCTTCTTTGTTCCTCTCGCTGCTCCTCTTCTGGTCTGTCAACCTTCCTGGGTGGTTTGTAAGTGCGCTCAGCTCACGTACAGTATGCATGTGTGTTTATTTAGTCTGTATAGGGGAACAGAGCCGTGGCCTCTGACAATTTTCTTTACACTAGGAAAATATGCTTTTGGACAGATGGAAAAAGGGGAGCAGTTAAACAGACTCAGGGCCAACAGATACAAGACCCCTCCTTCCTCAAATCAACCACCACCAACCATCCAGACTGAGAAACCCGCACCTCAAAACGCTTCTGCTTCTTTTCCATGACGGCAGTCTCCACCCAGCATGGCAGTGTAGTGACCAGTGAGACTCAAAAAGCCAAATTTCCGAACTACTGAAGCAAAATATTGGGTCTTTATCAGCATGAACAAACAAATGTGTAACAGAGCTATCAGCTTTTGAGAGAAGGCCACCCTGGAGGCTCTGCAGCATGTGTATGACATTAACTAATATCACATGATTGACTCCCAGGGTTTTAGTCATGATTGCAGCCTTTTAACATATAATCAGTGAAGGTACAAACAAAATATATACAAATAACAGAAGTATTAACATGCTTCGTATGACATGATGCTGAAACACAAGCATGTAGCATGACTCTATAAATACACATATTTAACATAACGTTAGATGATGTTTAGATCAATTGATTTTTGGTTTATTGAATAAATGTTCATCATCACAATAAAATAAGAACAGTATCTTGAGTCCCTGGCCTTTAAGAGGCTGTCATAAGATACAGACCACCAGAACTCTACTCAGAGTTGAGACAGATATACACATGGAAACACTTAAATGATTTATTTTAACCAATGTAGCTATCAGTATTAATTACAGAAATTCAAATACCATGGAGGCTCAGTGTCATAATTACATTTAAGGTTACATTCATATGCAGCTAATTCCTGTTTCACTCTGTAATCATGTAAAACGGGAAGTTTGGTATTAACTCCCAGATATATTTTAAAGAGAAACAAATGATTAAAAGCTTTGGTGAGGATAAAAGTTACTTCGTTGACACATTAGAAAATTAATTGATTTATATATGTTGTTTGTAATCAATAAGATGTTTTCTATTGATGTAATTGTGTAAAAATCACCCTCTCTTAATATTATTTTATAACTTGAAGTCAATGATGAGGGTGTACTGAGCCCAGCGCCAGCATTCAACAATGCTATGATAATAAGTGTAATTACAGAAACAAACAAACAGAAACATCCAAGTAAACACACAAACAAAATCCCTTTTAATGCAGCAGACAGAAGTTAAACATTTTGTTATCTTACTCAGTCCTCTCAAGACCACTGAGGAGGTGTTGAGCTGAGGACTAAGGTTGTGAGAATGGATGGACTGGCTGACTGGGGAAAAAGGGGGGGAGGGGGAGTGCTCTGTGTAGAGAGCATTTGAAGGAGGGGGGTGAGGGAGAGGGGTGAGGGGAGGGGGAGGGAGAGGGGGGGTTGGGGGGGTTGGAGTTTGGGGGATGAGAGAAAAGGAAGGAGGAGGGGAATACCACCCACTAAGCCAGTTGTGGAGAGGTTCTGGGGGTTGGGCTGCCCACAGGAAACAGTTGTGGCTCCATACCAGGCCTCACACCAAGCAGCCCTGGGCCACCCAGTCATCAACAGACAGACCTACCAAATGGCCTGGATGGCCAACCGACAGGGATTTGTTTATTTTTCATCCTTCGGTGGTGGGGGAGGGAGGGGGGGAGGGGGAATTGTTCAGCACAAGCTGTTTATTAGACCTTAGATTTGTCATGTGTCAGCATTTGCTTGCAGGGAATGTGTATACATAAGTCCAGCTTGTGTATAGTTAGAAGGTTTGGAGGCTCAGAGGGTGTGGGCACGTAGTGGGGAGGCTCGGGGGCAAAAAGAAAAGAGCAAAAATGGGAAGCCTCCCACCCTGAAGGGAAGGCTGAACTGCATTATGGGTCATTCTCCAGCTGTCCCTAATTGTTGATGTCATGGGGGACTGAATTGCTGTGCCTGGTTTGCAGTGGGTGTGGGAAGAGACGGAGCATGTGCACAAACACAGGATTCCTGTGGTCACATGGATGAAATGCAGTCGGCTAAATGGATCAGCGTTTAGCAGAATTTGGGAATAATTGTGGTGTGATCGGAAAACTATTACAAGTTAAAACTCTTGAGACACAGATTGATTTATCTGAATCCGTAATAATAGTGTACGGGTAGATAAAATATTTTTTAATGTAATGATGTTGATTAACATCATGATATATTGTATTGTATTATTTTATTTAATAGTTTACATTACATTACATTTAACTATTTATACAAAAACACAGATAAGAATTTTTTTGCAAATACTAATACAGTGAATTATTTGATGTGGTCATAAAACTGTCATACTTATTGATCTGCAACATAACCCTCAATCATCTACATTCAGGGATATAAATATAGTGCCAACAGCAAACACACGAATGGCACCATTTTGAATTGAATATAGGCCTACCACTGAAAAAAAACCAGCCACCCTACTTATTTTTCAAATTTGGAATCTACATTTCTAAATTAGTTGCTTTGATTGATTTAATAATTTTAGTAAACAGACACCAATTTCAGAAAAACTTCAGAAAGACTTTCCACAAAACATTTTTCTATATTATTTCTATATAGACATATCTGCATATGCGATGTTACTCCTCTATCTTAAGCATGACAAAATGACTGCGTCACAGGTGATTAAATAGTAGGTCTAAACACTCCACACTCTATTGTGAATTCACTGCATTAAGTACTATAAGCTCAGTGTGTTTTTGCATTTTTACAAAAGTGTTAAGTATGACATCAAAATAGCGCCCCTGAAATGCAACCTTATTTATATATATATATATATTTATAAAAAAAAAATACCATTTCAAAATTATTTCTGATGAGCCCATACACAAATCTATCGGCACTATCTGCTTGTGGTTGTCATTTTACAGTCGTCTTTTCATTACAGATGTTAGTCCTAACTGACTCAGAGTGTGGCGGTATAAGGCCAGTTTCGATTATACTTAAAATAGCCGTAGAAGAAGAAGGCGGAGACGAGCCAATCAGATTCTTAAAAGAGCAGGAAATAACGCCAGTTCAAATCTCGGGCGGTGCGCTGCGGTGTTCTGTTGAATTTGGCACTGAGGTAAGCTTGTTTTGGACTTTGGTCGGTAAAGGAAAAGACAAATACACTAATTATAATAATAATAATAATAATAATAAAAAAAGACTATTTCGTTAACGTTTTGATGCAATATTAGTTCTATGATCGATGACAGGAGGATATAGCTTTACAGCGACCACAGCAGATAGCGAGTTAGCTCGTTAATGGGCGAACGTTACTTTTACAGCGGCACAAAGAAGAAGCTAAAATGGAGAGTAACCTGTCCAGACTTCTTGTGGGACTCTCTGTGCAGATCAGTCGCAGTGATGGTGAGTTCATATTTGACCTTCGAAATTATAACTGTATGTGCCCGGTGTGACTTTGACTTGTCGTCTTGTTTGTGTGTGAACCAGGTCGAGTCCATTCGGCCACGGTGAAGTCCGTTGATCCGGTCAAATCCACGATTATGGTAGAGTGGATTGAAAGGAAGACGTGCCGAGGAAAGGAGGTCAGTCATGTCATAATCACAAAAACGTGACATGTGCAAAAACACAAACGAGACGTAATCTAAACATCAATTACGATAACTACCTGGAGTGTCTTGTATTTCGGGTTTTAGGCAAGTTTCCATTTGATCTAAGGTGAGGTTTCTGCACGTCTCCTCTTGTCTGCTCTTGTTTGTGGTGTAGGTTGAAGTGAGCGAGTTATGTGCACTCAACCCAGAGCTTTTCGACAATATAAAGGTTGCCACCAACAAAGCCACTGAACCAAACCCTCCTACTCCAGGGACGGTAAGTGTCACCTGACATTTTTTACTTGGAGCACTTTTCTGTCGCACAGTCAACACGGTGAACCTTTCACATCCATAGATGAGAACAGTGCCTTCCTGTTAATTCAACACAAGCTTTGTGCTTTAATATACAGTGTCAGGATTTGATAAAAACATAACGATAAATATAGTCTCTTTTGAATTGGGAAACTTTATTCTAAAGCCTTAGATTTTGATTTGCTTTTGAGTTATCTTGATATCGGCCGCATGAGGCTGTGATTAACATGTTACACACAACTATACCTGGCTCAGCTAAATGACTAATTGATTACGCTATATCTTATTTTCTTTCCGTTTGTCTCTTCTGCAGAAGTATGAGGGTAGATTGCGCTCATCCAGGATTCCTGCCCCTGTCTCTTGTATGTAAATTAAGTGTTTTATTTGTCTGTTTGACTGCAGTGTTCAGTATTATCACCTAATTAGCTCATTTCCTTTCTAAAGCTTCTGCTCCAGCAGCCACCAAGGCTGAAGAGTCAGGTCGGCATGACACGCATGTTCCTCTCACTAAAGCAAATTCTTTTTATTCTCTAATCACTCCTTTTTGTTAAAGGGGTGTGGGTGTAAATACAAAGAATCGCAATCCTGTGAGAGCTGGTTATATTCTGATAATCACTGTGATGGAAAATCACAGCATGCAAACAAACACGTGTGGGTGCCGGGTGATTCTGGGCAGCAGCTGTCTGTTTTTGTCTATTAATCCCTAAATTCTTGCTTGGGGAAAAAAAAAAAATCACACTAAGCAAAACAAGACAAAAGGAGTGCTGAGTATCATCAATACTTAGTTAGGTACTACATTTGTACTGGCATGTTTTATCTATTTAGGACGAAATGGACTGTGCTGATATGATACACTGCTTTTGTTATTCTTAAACTGAGAGATTTTCTGTCAGTTTGATTTCTATAATCAAACATTTAATTACCTTCAAGCCTTTCGGGTAAATCTTTGTGTGCTTGTGTTAATCACTCCAAACGCACAGTTCTGCCAATCGGGATCTCTAAAGAGTTTTCTTTTATCTCAGAATGGCAAACTTATATAGTTGTGGTCATTTATATAATTTTGTGGACAACAAGCCTTGTGTATTTTCTTTCCAGTGTATGAGGGTCTGGATAACATTTAACCCCATAAAAACAAAATGTGGCAATACATAACAATACCTTCAAGACACAGACACTCGTGTTGCAGCTGCTTGACTTGGGTTTGTCTTACTTTCAGTTGCCACTCGGTCTCAGGCCCGGCAGACGTGTATGTTCCAGGCCCCTGTTACAGCACCGGTACAAACCATCACGTCTCTTCCAGCAAACCCACTGTCAGTCCAACCTGAACTCCCTCCGTCATCAGTCCTCACAAACTCTGGTAGGTGGTAATCTTATGAACACAAGTTTTAAATAGAAATTCACAATTGAGAACATTTTCAAAAACAACCTGCTGTTTCACTTAACATTGTATTGTTGTTCTTGGGGAAGGGTCACTGTGACTCTGTGTCATACAGTATATTTTGGGCATCTGTGTTGCACACAATCACATCACACCTAAATAATAATGATACAAGATATAAGTATTTTTTTCATGTTTATTTGGTATTATATGTATAACTTAATCTTTCAGTTCATTCTTTGTTTGGTAATTTTGATTTACTTTTCATTTTTATTAACCCTCCATTCTCCTTCCTTATGTAGTAATTCCAAACCAGCAGCGCGGAAAGAATGATGCCAAAACAGCGCTGTTGCTGCCTTTTGTTCCCGAAGCCGTAAAAGAGAACGGACTTGGACCTGAGAGAATGGTTCCTCTGTTGGCAGCCAAAGTAACTAACGGTAACCACTTTTACAATATCATATCACATGGATCATATCACTGGATTTCTATGATCTATAGATGTATCCTAAAGACAGAGAAAGAGCTCCACATACAGTGTCTCAACTGAGTGAAAGTATTAACATCTAATGTTTTATTCTGTACAATAATAAAACATGTTTGTCATTTTTAGGCGCTACAGTCAGAAGAAAGTCTGTGGCTCCTGCGGAATTCAACAAAGGCAGCAAAAGGCTGTCTGCTGCCATAAAGCCCCCGGACATGCAGACCAAGAGGGGAAAGGTGACATTTGTTTTTCCTTACTTCCTTTTCAACATTAACTTACTTTGTTCCCATATTTGTTTGACATTCCTTTTGTTTCCGTTTTAGTTTGGAGAGGCTTCTCGACCAAACCAGAAGTTCTATGAGATGATTCAGGACTTCAGAGAGACCTTGGAAATAAACCCAGTATCAGCTGCTGACATGGTAAGGTTGGACTCAGTAACTGTGTGCCATGTATGAAGCTGTATGCTGGTTGGGCAGTTTGTAGCACACTCCTTCTTTTTCACATCTTTGCAGATTGAGCCTCACAAGATTTGTGTGTGCGTTCGCAAGCGGCCCCTTAACAAGCAAGGTAGGTTAGAATGATATATGCGTCCACTATGCAGTATCATCTGAATATAATGTAGTAATTAATGGAAAAAATACTCACCATTGCTTTTTTTTTTTTACACACAGCCTTTGACATGTTTGTGTATTTCAGAGATGAATAAGAAGGAGATAGATGTGGTGTCTGTACCTGGGAAAGGTGCATTGCTGGTCCATGAGCCAAAACACAAGGTGGACCTCACCAAGTACTTGGACAACCAGGTCTTCCGTTTTGACTACTCCTTTGACGAGACCACCACCAACGACCTGGTCTACAAGTAATTACCTCCTTTCTTCTTTTACTGAACAAAAAGTGGTTCTGATTCTTTTTTTAAATTATTTAAAATCTTGTTCAGGGTTTTTTTCAGTTTCTTCCTGGTTAATTTAAAGGCCCTGACTTTGGGATCCTCTCTATTGTTGTTTTGTTTCTTTCAGTGTAGTGTAAATAATGTGGTGTATAGGAAAGTCTTCAGTATCGGAAACTTGAGGTGTACTTTTCATACATGCTGTTACTGTACTCTTCTTTCTGTTTTTTTTTTTTTTTTTTACAGACACTTGAGTTTATGACAGGTGTTTTTGTTTTTCTTTAGGTGCACTGCCAAACCTTTGGTGCAGTCCATTTTCGAAGGTGGAATGGCAACATGTTTTGCCTATGGCCAGACGGGAAGTGGAAAGACTCATGTAAGTCACAGCTTGCTGTAAGGGACTTGGAGTTGTATTGAAGCAGAAATGTACAAATTAGAGTTTATTCATGCGCTTTTTTCTTTTCTAGACAATGGGAGGGGATTTCACTGGGAAGCAGCAGAACAGTGCTAAAGGAATCTACGCCTTGGCAGGTATGACCAAAATCATCCCCAGATGCTCATCTGGTTTTAATGTTGATGTCTAAATTGGAATCAAAAGCAATTTTCCAATTTGCTTTTATCTGCATTGTTTGTATTTGTTCAAATTGACTGAGACCCATTGCTCCACCAATGTTAAACTGCATGTGACCCCTGCCTCAGCTGGTAATGTAAATATGGGTCACCAGTAAGTGGGGGTCAAAATGCCATTACAGGCTGGTTTATTACAATCATGGTGACAAACATCAGTTCTATAAAAGAAGTTTTAGCCTCTTGCTATAGTGGTTCAGTGCACCAATCAACATGCTACAGAACTGGAGGTGAATAACCAAAACTACATACAAAACACCTCCCTATTTCCTAACAGCATAACATCCAGACTACTACCAGTGCCACAGCAAACCTTAAATGATATCACTGCAGTCAACAAGTGAACCCCCCCCCCCTTCCCCACACCTTACCGGCCACTCCTGTGACTGGAGGCTGACAACAACCGCAGCACTAAAACGGATAAAACTGTATTAAATGACACTTTATTCAATCTAGTAACACACTGGTAAAATAATATAAAATCAATAATGTAAAATAAGCCAGCACTGTACCTGTAAACTGAACACATCACTTACTCCTTTCAATTTACCCACAAGTAAACAATTTAATAATAAACAATAAAATGTTCTCGGACCCTCGTTTTTATAATTCAATGTTTACATAATATCTAATACGTAACAGTGCATTTGCACCCGTACTTTACCGTAATGATAAAAAAAAAAAAATCTAATTAAACCACAAACAGTTTATTTGTCTTACTAAGAAGACTTGTGCAAAAGAGTGATCACAGGAACAGGAATGGAAACTGAAACATCTGTGCTTCACGACCATCCTAAATGCTGATGTGCTCTCACCTTGCTTGGCTATATTGTGGCTGGGTGTGAGTGTCCCCCTCCTACAGACACAGCATTCAGGCCTGTTGCGTGAGAACTAGGCTTTGATTGACTTCTGAGTCTTTCCCTCGTAGCCCAGGATGTTTTCTCACAGCTCAACCACCGGAAGTTTGCTCACTTGGATCTCTCTGTCTACGTCAGCTTCTTTGAGATTTACAATGGCAAAGTAAGTAAGAAAAAAAAAAAACTTTTCTCTGTGAACACATTTTAGAACATTTGACTTAAAATCAGCCGATTCAAGTTATCCTGAAAGCAAAATATATTTTTTGATTTAGGTGTATGACCTGCTGAATAAGAAAGCCAAGCTCCGTGTTTTGGAGGATGACCGACAGCAGGTTCAGGTGGTCGGCCTGGAGGAGATCGAAGTGTCCATGGCAGACGAGGTCATCAGGATGATACAGATAGGCAGTGCCTGCAGGTACTAAAATGCTTTTATGGTTTCACTTCATTATTTCAAGTTTCAACTTTGTTCAACCTAAAGGCATTGAATGTTTCAAACTGTTACCAGCTAAGAAAACGTGCCATGCAATCGAAGCATTTATGAGTCCAACCTTAATTTTCTTATTTTCCTGCTTTGTTGTCTTTTCCAGAACATCAGGTCAGACTTCAGCCAATGCCAACTCGTCCCGCTCTCATGCCATCCTCCAGATTGTGCTACGGCGCAACAACCGTGCCGCCACCCTTCACGGCAAATTTTCATTGGTCGATTTGGCTGGCAATGAGCGCGGCACAGATGTCAGCAGCAACGACCGCAGCACTTTGGTTGAGACTGCCGAGATCAACCGAAGCCTGTTGGCTCTCAAGGTAGACTATCTAAGGTGGAGGCAGGCGATTCTTGATGATTAACTAGCTGTGGCTGCAAAGAGTTTGCTTTCTCTCCTGCACCTGAGCTAGGGTGCAGATAAAGTAACTGTGGCTCTCTGAAATTAAAACCGTAAAGAAGAGTGCTTCTCTTCTGACATTCTCATAACTCTTTCCAAATATGAAATGTGCATGCACAGCACAGCACCTGAAAGAATGTCTAACCCGCCCTGTAGGAGTGCATTCGGTCACTGGGAATGAACAGCGATCATATTCCTTTCCGGATGAGCACTTTGACCAAAGTCCTCAGGGATTCCTTCATTGGGGAAAAGTCCAGGACTTGCATGGTATGTTGAAACACCAAACATTTCTTACTCAGTCTGGCGTATCTTGTATTGTGGTCTGGTTATATTGTACTGGGTGACGCACACCAGTGTACATGGGTTTAAAGTTTCAGTTGTAGGATTTAGCAAGGATTTTGTTGGGAGAAGTGTAATATAATATTCGTAATTATATTTGCATTAGTGTATGATCACTGGAAACTATGCATTGTTGTGTTTTCATTACCTTAAAAGGAGCCCTTTATAATTTAATAGGGAGTGTGTCCTCTTCCTCTGAGCTCACCATGTTGCATCGACATGTTTCTGTTGTAGTAGAGATCCAGAATGGACCAACAAATACTGGATCTGGCCTTTTGCATTTTTTGAAAGTTTTGCAAACAATGGTAGAGTCTGTTACACACTTGGAAGAGGAGAGTGAGGCGAAGGATGTTCAGTTGGTTGCAATCTGCAAACTGACCGCTACATGCCACTAAATCCTCCACCCTGCTTTTGTTAAAAGAGCAGCGTGTAGGATTTGCAGATTTAAAATGCAGAATGAATGTTGGCATATTTTTCCTCCTTCCTTCTTAGATTGCTATGGTGTCTCCAGGCATGGCTTCATGTGAATATACAATGAACACGCTACGTTATGCTGACAGGTACATATTTAGCTTTTTTTAAGTTTCAATTTGATGGCTTTTTTCCCCAGCACAATAAAGTTTGAACTTTTCTGTTCTTTGGCAGAGTGAAGGAACTCAATGGAAATACCAAAGCCATTGGAGCACCTAAGGCACTAGAGCCTGCAAATATCTCCTCAGAAGAGGTAAGCTTGCACAGCGCGAGTCCAAAATCATTAATACTAGGGAATATATCCTGTGTATGATTTGTTAAATTGGGTTTATTGCCTTTGTGTGGTGTAGGAGGAATCTGTTGTGGAAACCAGTGTGTATGATGCTATATCTCAGGTGGCAGAGCTGGAGGAGAAAGTTTATACAGAACTTCAGGTAGTGGTTTTTTTTATTTTTTTTTAATCTTGGCTCTTCTTTATGGTACACAAGTCATATTGCAACTTTTAGAAGTGCTTTTGTAAATCCTCACACCTTTTTAAACATTTCATCCTCAGAACGGAAACAACATTTTAAAAGCAATGGACCAGACCTCGTACAACATCGAGGCCGGGCTTCCCGACCTGATGGATCATTCGCGGAAGTTATTGGGTATGAACAAAGCACTGCTTTACTTGTGGTTTAGTGGTAATAATAATACATCTAATGTTGCCTTTTTTTTAGGTTGGTGTTGTTGAATATTCCACAACAGGTTTTACACTTATTCTCACTGGGCTCCGGCTTTTGTTTAAAGCCATCCACACCAGATAATAGAGCTTCTGCATTTGTGTTAAACCTGAAAGTTAACCAAAAATATGTACATTACAACCCGTCAGCTTGTTATTTTGTTATTATTTAAAGTAGTGTCCAGCTACGCATGAGGTATAAAGAGCCAAAATCTGTGAGTGACTGGTTTACATTATTTTAATCTTATTTATTATCCACAGATGTCATTCTGAATTTGCAGTCTGTTGTGGATCAGGAGAAAATGGCAAGGCTGAACCTCTGAAAGGAGCCTAAAAACCCAACCACAAGTACAAACTATCAAAGCCTTTTCTGTCATAAATAACTTTCTTTGTTTTTGTTGTCAATTTGTATTGTTTACAAAGTTTTAAAACACTACCTTAATAAAGACTTTTTATGGAAAGGTTTATTTGTTATTTTATTAACTAAAGAATATCATCAAAATGTCCTTCAAAACTTACCAGTCTTGTAAGACATCACTTTGAAATACTGGTTCGGCTGTTAGATGCAGCATGTTTTGCTATGGATGTTTTTATGTCTTACAGCGGTGTATGCAGAATTATTTGAACACGAGTCAAACCCCAAACCATTTGTTTGTATCCAGAAAACACATATAGCTTCTATCACGTACAATATCTGAAAATGAATGTCAAAGAAATCCCAGGGATGTGTGGGATGTGGTCATGGACCATAATCCATTATTCAACAGCTTCAATATATTCAGAGATTAAAACTCACATGGGATGCTTAGGGCAACTGCTCATATTCAGACTGAGTACGCCGCTTACGGACTTGAGCTTGAGCCACAACTTTGAATGCAAGATGATCTCCTGCCTGCACAAAGTAGGGTGACGGCTATCTTCAAAAGTTTCTGTTAATTGACACCAATTAACTGAACTGTTACAAAAGTCATCATGAGGGTTCAAGTTTAAGATTCAGGTTGTATGGAGAATACATTTGAGTTATAGGTTCCAGTGAGCCAAAGATTTCTCACAATGCAGATAATCAACTGGGAAGATTGGTGATGCAGTGGTTAGCAGGGTTGTGTATCAATAGGAAGGTTGGTGGTTCAATTCTCCCTTTTGTTAGGACTTTAAAAAAAATTCATACCATATCAATCAAATAGTCTGTTAGACTACGCTTGATTCTATTCTCTACTTTTTTTTTTTACTGCTTATTTCTCCTTATGATCAAGTCTACTTGACTGTTTTAATTCTGTTTGATTATGAGCAGCACTTTGGTCAACCGTTGGTGTGTCTAAATGTTCTATATAAACGCATCTGACTTGACTTCCAACACAAACCTTTACACAACTCATCAAACATGGTCTGCTGAGATGATACTTAACTGAACTGAAAAATATAAATGTTAACACTGTTACCTAACTATGCCAGTCCTGTAATCTATAATTACAATTGATTGTGTGTGGGTTTGTTTTAAAAGGCTTGAATTGCTCACCAAACTATGTGTATATATACATATATGTATATATATACATATATATGTATATATATATATATATACGTATGTGTATATATATATATATATATATACATGTGTGTATAATGTATATATATAATATATGTATATATATATATATATGTGTATATATATATACACATATATATATATGTATATGTGTGTATATATATATATATATATATAGAGAGAGAGATATAGATATATAATATATATATGTATATATATATATATATATATATATATATATATATATATATGTATATATATATATAGAGAGATATATATGTACTGTATATGTACAGCTCGTCATTTGAATATCCAGGCCAGTAGGTGGCGCCAGATGTGTTAGAAACCCAAGATTAGCCCAAGAGGAAGAGGAGGGACCAACCAGCACCGACGTGAACAGATTAACACACCGCTCCGAGTGAGGCAACAAACCCCGGAACGGTTGGAAATGAAGTGGCTGCGGTTCTCGCTCCTCGTCTTGGGGGTTTTCTCGCTGTTCTACGCCACGTCTGGTGACAACGGTGGCGTGAAGAAGATGAAGATGCAATTCGCCACCGGACCGCTTCTGAAGTTTCAGATTTGGTAAGAAAACGATATAAAAAAAAAAGAAAAAGAAAAAAAATAGGCGAGTCATTGCATGCTAGCTAAACCACGTCGTAGGCCGAAAATCGATGCAAGCTTGCTTACCTCTCGGAGGAGAACAAGCTTTCACGTTACGTTAGTTAGTTATTAGGAAGTGAATCAAGCCTAGTCTAACAGACAAGAAGGGTACAGAGAGTGGATTTAATGGGAGTTAGTGATTTTGGCCAGTTCCGACATGGCCCCCACTTCCGCTGTCAAACATTCATAATGTTAAATCCTCCCGGAGCCGCCCAGCGTCCGTTTGTCAGATCACCGCGCTCTCTTCCAGTCTACTCTATAACTATCGTATGTAACATGAACATGTGGCCTTTGGTTTTTGTACAAAGTGCCTGTAGGTGAGGCAAAAAAAAAAATATGAACAAGAATTGCGTGTTCATGTTTAACGTGAGGGGAGTTATGCTAATAAGAGACGTGAGTAACATCAACAGGAGCACGACATAAGACATTTGCGATGTAAATTTGCTTTTCTCCAAAAACGTACAGCCCCGAGCAGGGACGTGCTGCAAACTGGGGGGGAAAAAAAAATCACAGATTCTCAACAAATGATTCGCAAATAAGTTTGGATTTCAGATCACACGGATATGTTTGTTTCTCTCACCTGAATACGTCCATGTTGTAGTCTGCCTTTAGTCCCCGTTTGGTCCTGCAGGAGTACGCGGAGGACGTCTTTTTTCTAACAGCCTGCTTGTCTTCACACAGTATTTCCTGAGGGTACAAGCGGGTGTTTGAGGAGTACACGCAGGCCTTGTACCAGCGGTACCCAGACATCCGCATCGAAGGGGAGAACTATCTTCCGATGCCCCTCTACCGGTAAGAGAGACAGAGAGAGAGATTGTCTGCTTTGTTACAAGTGGATTATATACTGCTTAATTAAAGCAGCCTTGAAAACTCCCTGGGATTAGCTGTGCTTTCACAGAGGAAGGGGAATTGTCGTGCGCCGTCCTTTCCGGACGTGGACTTGTCTTCGGTAGTTTTAGTAGACAACGGATGAAACGATTGGCCCTAAAATGTGCAACCTTTAAACATCAGGATGTTTGATCCTTTCATAATGTCATATTTTAGGTACAACTGCTTCCCTCCCCCAGATTTCGATCCAAGTGAAATTATTGAGGGACTTGTTAGTTTGCACTCCTTTGCTCATTTTATTAGGTACACCCAGCTGAAAGGAATAGTCTTTATAATGACTGTCCTGCGGTAGATTTGACCTTTACTGTAATAATGAATAGTTGATTATTCATCTAAAGCATTTTTAAGCAATATTTCAAAAAAAAGTTGCTTCTCTAAAGTCTCTAGATGTCTTTGGGTGTTAGACTTGTGTTTGGAAAATATTAAAACTATGAAAAACATCAGTAATTGCAGCTGTAGAACAAATATAGATTATTATTTTTCAGTGTATTTCTCACCCCAATCTGCAATTATCCAGGAGCTATTTTTGTTTTGAGAACTATTACAGATACACACTATACTTTTGGATTCTGAGCAAATTTGAATTGTCTCATCTTTATGTCATAAAGTCAGTGGGGTTGTGAAATCTCAATGCCTGGGGAATTAGGTTATATTTGCATCAAAGGGGGGGGGTTTGTTCTCACGTGTTGTAGTTAGGTGTGGTTTTACTGAGACTCTCGGGTCTTCGGCTGAACTCTTAATGAACACACCAGAGACTTGCCCCTTTTAAAGAAAGGAGATCGTAGCACACCTTGCGTTTCAAATTCTTCAGCCAGTGTTTTTCTTAATCTCTTGTGATGTCTGTCTCTTGCACAGTCGCTGTAAGAACAAGAATATGTCCAGTGAAGGGTCGTAGTTCAACAGGTTCCACGTGTTAAATGTTGAAAGTAGTATCAGTACAGTAAATCGTTTTTTTATATACTACGGGACATATCGGGTGAAATAAGCTGTCGGTGCCATGACGGAGCATGTCTGTTTTTGAACTGCAGTGTACCACTGACCGACTCGGCCAGCCGGCGTTTCCTTCATCGAGTTACATCCAAACCACTTAAAAGCATTCAGGGATTTTTTTTCTTCTTGGAAACAACTGCTAAAGATGACATTTTGATGACTACAGATGCGTTTTTAGAGGTTTAATCAATGCCATGAGGGGTTTTAAGATGATACATTTTTTTATGAGGTTAATGTGTTTGTGAAAATATCTTCTTTTCTGCATCACAAATCAAAGTTTATTGAATAACATGTTGAACATGAGCAGCCCGCATAGACAAATTGCATAAATATCTGGAAACGACACTTGTTTGCTTTATGTTTCTATTTGAAGGAACTGTATCAAAAGCCTTTTTTTATTTTTTTTTATTTCCTCAGACACATTGCTTCCTTCCTGTCCGTGTTCAAACTGCTGGTGATTGGGCTGATTATTATCGGCAGGGACCCTTTTGCCCTCTTTGGTATGCAAGCTCCGGGCATCTGGGAGTGGGGCCAGGGAAATAAGGTAAGGGCTCCTGGAATCAAAGGACTTGTTAAAGCTCTGATCCTATGGGAGAGTTTTGACTGTCATATTCAGGTGTAACAGTGTCTCAGAGGTTGCAGTCAGGATGATGCAACTGCACATTGGGTTTTTTTTTTTGCAGGTTATCACAGATGACACTCAAAAGCATGGGTTGACTATAGAAACAGAAAGGTGGGCTTCAGTTGGGTGGTTTCCAACACAGTTGTGAAAATAAACAAAGTAGGATTTCATTCGGTGCTCCATCAGGGCTTTGAGAATGCGTTGGCTTGGATCTGTTATTTGCAGACCTGCCAAACGCTCAGAGGGGGAACGACATTTGATTGCAAACATCAAATATTTGTCAATAAACTCTTGCCCTGAAGGCTGATCTTGCATTTAACCAGAAAGCTGAAGCTTTCTGTTTTCTGATCTTGGAAAGCAAAGAGATAAGTAACAGAAAAATTTTCAGTTGTTTACAGAATAAAGATTCAGTCGGCTTTTGGCTTGGATTAGTTTTGTTAATGAATTTACTGTTATGCCTCTGCGCCCTGCCATGGCCAGAGGTATAGTGTTTTAAGGTTTGCTGTCTGCTACAGGTGTGCCATATCGTATCATTCACAATTGTATTATAAATTGTATGGATGGGATTTTAAAAATGCGTTGTGTAATAATGGCAATATTCCTACTTGCTGACGTAATGACAGCTTCATGGTGGTCAGTGTTTGCTCGGGAACACGACTGACAGTTGTGGGGAAACCGTTTTTGTGCTTTTCACTCCCAATTTCTGTCATTTTTCTTTCAGATATATGCGTGCATGATGGTGTTCTTCCTCAGCAATATGATTGAAAACCAGTTAATGTCGACAGGAGCGTTTGAAATCACGTTAAATGGTGAGTCTTTGATTTACAGCATGAGCTTTGACTGAACCCAGTGATTTGGAGTACGGTCGATTTCACAAGGTTACCGTGTTGTAAATACTGGTAGTGAGGAAGTGTTTTAGTCAACTATGATTTAAAAAAAAAAAAAAAATCCTTTGTAATATTATCAGTAAACTTTTGAGGCAAAGGGAAAAAAAAAAAAAAAATCCAGTGATTTACAGCAACAGTGTTGTATTTTCATAGATGTACCGGTGTGGTCCAAACTGGAGTCGGGCCACCTGCCCTCCATGCAGCAGCTGGTGCAAATCCTCGACAACGAGATGAAGATGAACGTTCACATGAACACAAGACCCCTCCACCACTCCTAACCCTACTGTTCAATTCCTGGCTGGAGCTAAAAGCCCCTCCATGTAAGTACAGTAGGAATAGGATAAAAAAAAAAGAGCCTTTCATATTTATTTTTTTTTGGACCAGAGGAACATTTTATTTGAACTCAGTCTGCCCTCCCTCTCTTCCTGTCTAGGTTTGAGGTGGGTTTCTCACTGGGCTGTGAGATGATGTTTATGAACGTCTGCGCTGAAGGCAGGAAGACTGCCAGCACAGACTGGATGCCCTCATCACTCCTCACCATGCCCCTTAGAGATGTCCTGCCCCTGACGCCAGAGTGGGAGCCATGGCTACAGTGCCGGCCGGTCATTTTCTTGTTCTATTCAAACTACTGCAGATTTCATCCAGGTGACAATAGTGGCCCCATAAGGAGAGATCTACCATTGATTCTTGTAGTCTTTAACCTGTTGCATATAATTCATCTATGTGAATAAAAGATCGTGTCATTTGTACCACTGAGCCATATTTAGAATTTTAAGTTTATTGTCCTAAAAGTAATTTACCAAGTAGAAAATCCAACACATAAAATCTGTCATCACTGTTGTGAAAATAATATTGGGATAACGTGTCTTGGTATGATTTCCGAATATTTTTTATATTTACATACCTTGGAGGAAGATGAGAAGATTAATAAAACATATTGTAACTATTTAACTGTGAAGCTGTGTGTTGTTGAGCACTGATGTGGCGGAAAGGGGCGTCAATTACCTATGTGAGAGGAAATAATGATCTTTTCCTAAGTGACCCTGGATTGAAATGGATAATTGGTGAACTTTATCAAGTTTGTAGCCACTTCAGGTAAAGAAAACCTGAACGGAATAGCAAAACAATAATCTGAATGTCCTGCAGATTGAAGCAGTCAGTGAGTGCACATCTTTAAGACAACCTAATGTTATTAGGAAGTCTTTAGGCTCTTAACTGATTTGAGTAGGTGTGGTAAAACAGATGAGACGTAAGTACAATGCAAGACCAAACCAGATAAGGATATTACAGTGCTATAGCGTGTCCTGTGAATTCTGGTTGTACAGTAAGACCTATGTTTGATAGTTTCTGTTTGTACAATCAGACACTGCACATAATGATGTTTGAGGAAATGTAGATAACTCTTCTGTCACGAGTGTAAATGTAGAAAGTGCATCCACACTAAAAAAAAAAAAAAAAGATTCACTGAGGAGTATGGGAAAATATTAATTTGCAATTTGTGTCATAGGAATTAAGTCTTTGCTTTACTGCCAGGACATAAATGTTGGCGCACAAGTATACGGTATAATTTGTCTCCCAGATTTCCTTTAGTTGCTGTGGAAAAAAACAAAAACGTGTATAAAACTTAAGACAATTTATTTAAACTTGCGTTTGACTTTATGCTATTATTCCTCTGTGACCTAATTTTATTAGCCGAGCTGCTGTCATTGTGTCACAGTGTTCTTCATTGTAGATACATCAACCATCCTTAAGATACCCATGGATGAAGGCCCTGTCATTGTCACTCATCATAACATAAGCGCTGTCTTCCAGAAGCCTTTCGGCAGCAACACGAAGGTGAGGGGTGAGTCTGGTCTCAGGCAGTCGGGGATGGGACGGCGTCATCAGGCACTGGTGAAGACCCTGAATGACCAGCTGGATCCTGATCTTGGCTGCCTTTAGGAACAGCTGCTCCTTCAGTACAGGTGATTTTGAAGTAGGTGTTCTGTAGCCACCCTAAAAAAAAAAAAAAGTTTATTCACATTAATGAAGTCATATACCAGGCATTTACTTTGACCTGAATCAAGAGGCCACGGTTTATAAAGATGGATATATATTTTTTAATATATATATATATATATATAAAATGTTAAACACAGGATCAATCTGGTGAAATGCAATACTCTAAAAAGGGCACCTTGGAATACAATGTTAGAGTAAATACCAGCAAGCTGGAGCTCAACTGAGGTATTTGAACAAGCGGACACGCAGTATACTGTGAAAAAAATCAAATAAACCACTAATTGCTATTGTTAGTGCACGACCAGAAACACTATCATTTCTGTCATATGCTAGTTAAAAAGAGGAAACGATGCTCAGGTTTTACCTGAATACAGCAGGCTCCCACGTGGAACTTTGCCTGTTGGCCTTGCGCCAAGAAGGAGACAAACACTTGTTGATTCTTTAAGACTCGGACTGCGACAGATTTGTTGAGGGGCAGGAAGATGGGGTGCAGAGGAGTGGGGAGCTGACTGCCCCAGCTCCACCGGCAAACTTTGGCACCTGCATCGCTCAAACACTGACCACCTGTTCTGTTTAAGACCAGCCTGCAATGGGAACACGCACAAACGGATACGCGCACACACACTGGAGCTCATTGCCGTTTTGTTTCAGCACGTGGTTGTTCATTTTAACAAATATTTGATTTACACCCCAATTCTTTTATCTTGAAACCATACAAGAGCATGCTGCCATTAGTACAAATATTATACAGAATTTATTACCATAATGGTAATAATGACCAAATCTTATGAAATAATAAATAGAAAAGACATATCTACCATATGCTGCCACTGCTGTGATAACACGCCGCTCTGCCATCAGACTGGAACACAGCTCTGATCGGCTGATTGGGAGCACCGCTGTCGTCATACACGATGCAGACTCTTCCATTATTTTTAGTGACCACGACAACGAGAGCCAAGAGGCCTGAGGGATAACTGTAACCGCGGTGATAAGGACGGAAACACAACAGTCTGAACCAACTGGGATTAGCTCTGTCTTTGAGTTTGAGTTGCTGTTTAGCACTTCTGTAATTTGTTCTTGATTTCCAAACTCACTGAAAATCTCATCACATGATGGAAACCTATTCATTGTATCTGAGTGGATACAAGACCTGAGCAGAGCCATCAGGGAACAGAGTCAGGAATTTCCTGCCTTTGGAATAGTACTTCAGGACAAACCCAGTCCCTTCCTAGAAATATTAAAAAAAAAGAGAATTAAACAAGGTAAAAAAAAAAAAAAAATGCTCTTCGAAAGAATGGAAATGTGATTATAGATCTCCTGCTATTAAGCGGCACTCAAGCAAATGCACAAATCAAAGTCTTCTTACTCATCATCACACAGATGTCTAAAAAACTATTGTTCTCAAGTCATAAAACGTAACCTCGATGATGTACTTAACTTAGAGACCACAAATTCATAACAGATTACTGTATCATTATAGACTGATGGTGTATTGTGACATTTACAGTATAAGGTACAGAGGCTCTAGCAAAATATTACCTTTGACAGTTGCATTGTGGGAATTGTAGGCTTTTCATTCAAGTACGTATAGAGCCTGATCTATAAATAGGACTAAACTTGACCGCTGCGGCATCATTGTTTTATAATGTTCTCTCTTTCCCTTTAATCCGCCACCCTCCCCCCACCGTTTATGGAAGTACAATCCCAGATATCTGGAGTAACTCTTTAGTTGCCATAAACTAATATCTGTCCTTTTTACAGAGGCAAAATATGACATCTTACATTTGAATGGTTATACGCATTATTAGACACGCGTGCTCACATGGGAGTGGTTTTCATACAAAGATTGAGATGCAGTGTGATGCGGAGTTCTGAGCCTTCTATTCAAATATATTCTGAACTTTACATGTGTTGGAAGGAACATTATTTTAGATATTCATAGTATCATGGAATAAAACCAACTTCTCAGTGCTGTGTTTCATGAGAAATAACTCGGTAATTTGTGGGTACCTGATGATGACATATGCCAAACTGAATTCCCTTGTGATCACAAACGGGAACCAACACCTGCTTCTCTTCCTCTTCAAATTTCAAGCAGTGTTCGGGTTTCTTAAACGGACACAGTGTCCAGGATCCTCTTTGTGATACACAAGAGAGTCGGAAGCTGATGCCCTTTGATGTCGGGGAAACTAAACAATAGCAAAGAACAAAACTGCTTTAGTCTCATTTAAAGTTAAAATATTGTTTTCTTTCACACAAATCAATTGAACAAACAGAAAGATATGGAAAATATAAATACTATAGACATTGTGTATGCTAGTTTGTTTATGCATAGAGTTTGTGCTGTTAGTGTGTTAGTTACTCACACATCTCTGCTACAGGTAGATAAACTGCGTAGTCCCTGTACACGTTCACTCTATGAAAAAAAAAAAAAAATACAAATTAGATTGCTCCTGACATTAATGCCACGTGTTACTTAAGCTTTCTATTAATTATGATTTTGTTTTGATGCACTTCTCTCCAGAGATATAAAAGGCAAATGTGTACCCAAAAGTAGTTTTAAATATTTTGGGATCCCCCTTGCTTCGGGTGGTCAGATCCTCAACCGTCCTGCGTCGGGCCAACGGATCCTCCATCTCTCCCTCTAAATTGTCTTCGTCTGATGACAGATTTTCCATCTTTGAGCTACATTCCTGATTTAACAAAACTCTGTGCCTCATCAGCATGTAATGTAGTTGCTGCCGCTGGGTACAACAGAAGTACGGAGATGTCTAAGATATTTAAAAAAAATTTAAAAAAAAAGGCAGATGCAAGGAGGTCAGTAGTGCATTAGGTCAAGTTGGGGAAATTGATTTACTATCTGCCTCACCTCTGGCTCTATCCATGCTAGGTCCAGCGGAGGTCCGGCCTTTTGCCCACAGTACTGACAACGTACTTCGTAGTCAGTTGGAGGCTGGGATTGGATTAGAGAGTTAAATTGGGTGAATCAGTCACATTTTGCTGCTGTAGATGAAAACGTACAACAGTGGATTGGTAGACATTTGATCTTAGTACCGTGGGAATAATATTTGGTAAGTATAGCTGGCTGTCAGACTCCCCATTGTACCTCAGAACTCCTGCAGCTGTGATATAATAGGTGGGCGAGTCCATGTCAGACTGTGGACATCGTTCCAGTGTAAACAAACACAGAGAGAAATACGATTAAAAGGGCATAAACAAGCTATTATTCAAAGATATGAGTGAGAAAGAGATCAAACATTTACCGTCTACTAGAGCTGCAACGATCAGTGGATTAATAGTTGATTGAAAAAAAAAAAGAAAATTGCCAAATACTTAAACCATTGATTATTCATCGAGTCTCTTTTTTTTTTTTTTTTTTTTTTTTTTTTTTTTTTTATAAAGCTAAAATCCTCAGTTTCTTAAATGTTTATATTTTCTGGTTCCTTTAGTCCTCCATAACAATAAACAGAAAATATTTTTGCTTTTGGTCAGGACAAAACAGGACATTTTGGGCTGCACCTTGAGCTTTGGGTCAACACTTCTCACCGTTTTCTCACATTGTAAAGACCGAACAACAAATCGATTAATCAAAAATATGATCCACAGATTGATCGATAATGAAAACAATCATTAGTTGCAGCCTTAATGTCCACTACCTGTTCTGTCTTCCGTGGTCATCCAGGACAGTCAGTGGATCATGTTCGAATGCAGCAGCAGCAGCATCTAGTCTATGGACTTCATCTTTTTGTCTGTCCCTCTGACTGTAGTGAAGTCACTGTGTTCAGTATTAGTCACAGGTTCAAATGACACCATTCAGTGCTGCACATGCTGCTTCTCTCTTGTCAAAGAGACCGACACGGTAGATAGAAGAAAAAGCATATTCTGTCTCTTACCAGAAAAACCTACACTCAGTATTAGCATTACATTTCCCCAAATAAAAAAAAAAGTAAATCTCCAAAATGTATGGCCTTTAGATTTATTTGAGCCATGTTATCATGAAAACAAATACAAAGTACTGCACTCACCACAGTTGTAGTCAGATATTCAGCGATGCTTCACACTTGCTGGTGTTGTCAGTAACCTTGGAGATGAAATAGCAGTAACTGCAATGTGTCAAGTAACAGCTAACCTAACTTTGGCTGCTGGGTGATTGGTTGTAATGCACGCAAACATCAGGAAGCAGATTTCTAATATACTGTATGATACTGTCAAAGACTCCCCACAGACTTGGGCACCAGGATTAAAGAAAAAGATGATCCTGAAATCTAATGTAAACTTTATATGAAGACTTATTGAAAAAGAAAGAAAAAAAAAAAAGAACTAAGGTACAAGTTCAGATTTTGTTAGATTGATTCTCTATTTACTTTTAAAAGATAACTACATTTTGGTATGCAAATTTGATAATCCAGTGGTTGTCAATTACTTTAGAAAAATTTGCAAAAGATCTAAAAGTCAAATGGTTTGTAAGGCCAATCTTCATAAAGTTTTTTTTTTTTTTAAATGTATTTTGAAGATATGAAAGTAAAGCCACAACAGCTGGAAACTGCTAAAACCTCACCTGAAGGGCATATCTCAGCTGTTTTGGGGCTTCATCAGCAGATGGAGTTTTTCCAGTTGCCATGGACTTGTAGATTTTTAAATTTTAAATATTCGCTGAGCACCTCCTGCCTTTAGAGGCTGAGCTTCAGAGTTCTTCCTTGACCTTGGAAACGGCACTTGACAAAACTTTTAATTCAAGGCTAATTTGGTGGCTGTTTTTCCAGCTTTCAATCATTTCACATTATCTGTGTCAAAGGTCAAGAGTGAACCTTGAGGTCATGGTGATGTAAATAATACTATATAGAATAAAGCCAATGGAAGTGTAGTAGTTTGAAATAAGTATGTTGAAATTTGATGCATTTTTGCAGCAATTTTACTCTGCCTGTTTCAAACCCTTCTTCAAAAACCTCTGATCGGCGGCTTCGATCATGTAATAAATCAAATCTATTTATAGAAAACGGCTCTATAATTGTTTGGACTTTTAACAGATACACACGCAAACGTTGAAAATCTTAACCTGAAATCCGCGGCCTCTTTGACGTCATCGCAAGCTCGACTTTTCACCCAGCTGTAAGCGATGCCAGATGATTAGAGAACAAGCAATTAGTCAACCCGCGGAGGCTTTTAATTGGCTGCTGCAGCAACCTGCTTTCCTCGCCGCCAGAAAACGTCGCAACACAAATAGGGTGGCGTTGGAACTGGTGACCGCAGCGCGAAACACCTCCAGGAGTTGCGCAGAAACAAAATGATGCGTGAAGAAAAGAAGAAAAGTGCCTCCTTCCGCTCGGCCGCAGCTGTTATTCTGGCATGTTATTTGGTGCAAACCGCAAGCTGTTTTCGACTGAGAAAAACAGAAAGACGAGAGTGGCGGAAAGATGCCGATTCTGCCACCGGGGTCGGTGTTCAAGAGGGGGAAATCGTGTTCGGGGAAGTCTTCGAGACTGGGTTAGACCCCGAGTCACACGGGACAAGGAAAGCCCTTTCAAACGCTTCTGCGGAGGATGAAACCGCGTACCAAGCGGACTTCGTAGGTAAGCCTATCGCGTATGTCCGTCTTGTATGTTTCAAATTAGTTCTGTTCAATTTTATTTATACAGCGCCAAATCACAACACGGGTTATTTCATGGCACTTAACCCTCGTGTTGTCCTCTTGTCAAAATGACCAGCAGCTGTGTTCAACCAAGTTCTATTTTATTTCTAATATTTTTTTATATTTTTTTGGGGGGGGATCATTGGTCATCATTCTTTTAAAGAAACCCTCACAGCCTCCTTGTCACCAATGATCCCCAAAAATATGAAAATAAAAATGGAACTTGGTTGAACACAGCTGTGGGTCATTTTGACCCAAGGACAACACGAGGGTTAACCGCATTCAAGTCCTTGCAGCAGAACTTTACAGCATTATACAGAGAAATCCAACAATTCAACAAGCAAGTGGGCGGCATTACACTGGAGGGCATATGCAGCTTTAATCTCTCGATTTGATTTTATACGTTTAGGGCGATATAACTCCTGAACATAGACTGTACTGATTTTCTTTTGGTTTCTTTCAGGCTGGGCCAAAGGACAAATACAGGACGCCAGCTCCAAGGAGGCACAATGGAAGCACATGTCGCCTTCTCTGCAGTGCAGTGGAGACCAGATGAAGTTTAGATCAGTGGGACCGGGAGCGTCGCAGTTTGCGGTGGTACAAGGTAAAGTAACAAAGTCCACTTTGTGTTCTCGTAATGTAATGTGTTTACACCAATGCTTGCACGTTGATTGTGAGACTTTTTTTTTTTTTTTTTTTTTTGCCTACAGGAACTGCACCAGCACTACCTCTGTCCCAGGTCCCTTCCACTTGTGGCTACACTATGAACAGGAACTCCATGGCACTTATTATGCTGGTTCCCTATGATGGCTGCAATGTGATTCGAGAGGTAACTTTAGCTCCTGAAATGTGACCTGTTTCTACTTTTTAGAAACCTGGAATGAGTTATAATTTCACAATTGTTGTCTAATCTGGTAAATTAAAAAAAAAAAAAAAAAAAAAAAGACTTTTAAAAATCCAACCATTTTAATTATTCATTATTTAAAGAAATGATAAACATGACATTAATGGGGATTTTTTTTTTTTCCCCAATCCTAAATCATGGTGGCCTAAATCTATGGACTTTGATCTAATTAATAATAAATACATAAATAAAAAAAAGATTTGGATTAAATTGAGCATTTGCTGCTTTCTGCTGTTTTAAGGCTGTAACCCAGGGTTACCATTTGATGGTTTGTGTAACCGTGAGTTCTGATTGTGTTTTCTTATCCCAAGGGTGGAAGTTATGTGCTGCCACTGCGTTGGCATGGAATTCCAGTCTCACTCTGGTGTCCCAAACCATCTGCATCTTCTACAACTTCTGCCCCACCTCAGACATTTAGGTACCCACCATCAAACCCTCGGGTGCCCCAGATCCCTCGGGTACCAACAGTCCCGCAGGTTCCCCAGATACTTCGAGTGCCCCAGGTGCTTAAGAATCCAGAGATGTCAACTCCCATATTGCCCCCATCCCATTACTTTCTACCCCCTCTGCTTTATCCACGGTACCCTTCAGTACTAGGACCTGCAACAGTTGGAAAGAAATCAGAAATACCCAAATTTCCACAATACCCTCCTTTCTCCCCTCCCTTTTATCCGTATTTTCATCCCCCAGTCACAACAGCCGCACCAACCACAAAACCGCCTACTACTACTACTACTACTACTACAGCTACAGCCGCCCCTGCAAAGATAACAGCCATCGCTCCTTTCCAGATGTTTCCTTTTCCTCCTCACTCGCGTCCCTTTTCACATTTTCCTTGGCCGTTTCAAGGGTCTCTGCCAGCAGTGTCCCAACCCATAGCCAAACCAGCAGCTCAGCCCCAGTTGCCGCAGCTTCCATCCTATATGCCTTTCTTGCCTCAATATCCTCCCTTTTTCGCACCACAATATCCAAAAAATCATAACCCAGATCGAATGCCGACTGAGAAGCCAAACCACATGCAGTCACACCATCGCCTGCACCATCACCCCCAAAATCACCATCATCCACATTACCAGAGTCATTTTGCAGGCATGCCTTTTCCCCCGCCTTCAGTCTAGTATGCTGAAACTGTTGTAATAAATGGTTTGAATAACTTAAGTGACTTGTCAGTTCTTGGCATTTGTTGAAATTCTTTTGGTCAGATAGAGTTTGGATGTTAAATCTACAGAAAGGTTGTGACTTGATTTATTTTATTTTGGGGGGGGGGGTAGGGGGTTGGGGGGTTTGCAAAGACCCTACAATAGGTGCATGTAGCTCAGGTAAATGGTCCACATTGGGGAAAAAGGTCTACTGATGCCACAAAATTACTGAAACAAAAACTTTCTTTCACATGGAAAACGAGTCATGACATAAACCCTTTGCTGACAGTGGTCCATGGCAAACCTGCAACTGATCTATTTATTGCATCTGAAGTGATTTGATTTTAAAGTAATGCTTTATCTGGCATTTATGAATGTTTAGTGTAGCATTGTGGCAAAACCACTTATTGGTGACATTCAACATTGAGTGGTTTGTGTGCACAAGCTTTATTTTCTTTTACCTTTTCAAGTCTGAATAATTTCTGATAAATGGACCAACTGTACTTGTCATGGTGTAAAGTTTGTTCTGAATTTTACTTTTAAAATGGGCAAATACATGCAGGAGTAAAAACAACACTACAGCTGGACAGGTCTCTTTTTGACTGTCACAGGATCTCATTACATTTATTCATCTGCCAATAGTTATTTGTACCGATAGTGTTTTAACTGCATTTATGCATTTAATGCATTAATACCAGTAGCTAGAAACTATTCTTGAAATTTAGATCAACATCTTAATCACTTACAGGAAATTGCATTTGCTGTAACAAAGCATAAAATATAATTTCCTTCAAATGTAGGTCTCAGAAGTTACTCGGTGGTTTAACAAGCTTGTCAGGCCAGTCAAGCTATTAGGATTTTGAATTATGACCTCCTCGATTGAATAACATTTACTTTTAACAATATTAAAGTACTTTTACTTACTATTTTGAGAAATTTGGTTGGCAATCAGTTGATGTCTTGTGTGGCTCACAATTAAACAATTCACACTTGAACTAATTGTTTTTTTGACATCTTTTAAAAGACATCTCTACAAATTTTAAGTATGAATTGTACACTTTTTAAAACAAATATAATGTCTATACAATTTCACACTACTTGTGGCAGTGCCTGTTCATAACAGCCTGTTTGGCAGCGTGATTGCCTGGCTTCGTGTAAAGCCATGTTGCTTTCTTGAGAACGGCTTGCTGCAGACGTAAGTGAAAACGCGCTCAACTACGTCCGCGGCAATGCTCTTTGGAACTGCAGCTGTGCGATGCCACTCTGCCCCCGCTGTTTGACAAGAGTGCCAGTTGACTGTTTATTAAAATGTATTGATAGTAAACGATTCACATGTCCAAATTGTACCATATTTGCCAGTGCACATCCTCTGGTATACTCTCCAAGTTTGAAGCGAAAGGGACGAATGAATGTCAAGATATGCGAGTGACAAAGAAATAGAGATTCCTTGCAGTATAGTTTAGATGTCCATGTGCTGTATAGTTGTGTGTAGAAATCAGGGAAAATAATTCCCCGTAGTCTCTCCATGTTCTGTTGTATTTGTTTCTCTTCATGTTCATTATAATACATACATTTTCACACTACTGGAACTATACTGAAAATATTATTTGCATCTTTATGTATTCTACTTTAAATATGTCAGGATTTAATTTACTTTTTATGGAACCTGCAAATACCAAAAAGTTTGGCGTGAGGGAGAATGCCTTAATGGCTTAAATATGATTAAGCTTTTCACAATAAAACATATGCAAGTGAGTCACGAAAAACTAGAACTGGAACTGAAGGGGAATTGTTTAGTTCAGATTAAGTGTTTACCAATAATACTTAAGTCATGGACACAGTCTATGGACTATATTATTATTATCTTCGTATTCACTTCTGTTGACTGATAAGCTGAAAGGCAGCAAGCATCAATGATATAAATATTCACGTAACTTGACACTAAAAAATAACATACAAAAACCGGTTGTGTGTGTACTGCTTGATGCCACATGATAAATATTTAATTTACTTATTTTGTCTGAAGGAAACACTGGACTCACACACCTGTTGTGCAGACACCTAATCAGCCCACCTGTTAGGGGCTAATTTACCACAGGTGCGAGCTGGATCTGTTTGATTACTTGGTGCCAAAATGTGCACAGTATTAAAAAGCTGTGATGCAGTTGCTGTGCTTCATAGCAAGGTGCTTTCCATCTGCGTCGCCGTTATGGAAGGTGACAATGGAGGGAGCTGTAGAGCACGTCAGAGTGTCGCAGTCATATTGCTCTTGTGCTCTTTAGCCCCGAGTTTAACTTGTGTTAGCTTGCCAGGGCTTAACAAAAACATTGACACAGACGAGGAAGTTGGTGAGGCTGCAAGAATGGCAGAAATAATTTTCTTTAATGGGAAAAGGATTAACTTCCTGTCAGGATCTGCTTCTGTTGCTGCCAAAGGAAATGACGGTTTGCTGAATTTGGACTTCTATCAACCCGACAGCACAGGTAAGACTTCACCGTTTGGTTTTCTGCTAATTTTATATGCCGTGTACAAATGCTCACAAGCCAAAAGGATGTTGCTGTTGACCTATATTTTGGAACATCTTTATTCCTAAAGGTACTCTGGAGCAGACATCACAGCTGGAGAATGACATGGCTGATGAAGCAGCATGGAGGCGCTTGAACGCTTCACTCCACTGTGGTCAAAAAAAAGATGATGTTGAAAGCCACGGGACTTAGTGCTGTCGATTTACAACTGGACATGGGTAGACAAACCAACTTTAATTTAGCTTTAAGCTATTGGTACATAACGGTGTTTGTCATTTAAATATTGCTGTGTCTCTTCCCTCTTAGGACATGCTCGTCGCTTGCCTCTGATCCAGGTACCTGAAACTTGTGGCTACTTGGTGCAGCAGAATGCAATGGACCTTGTTTTAGATGTTCCTTATGATGGCTGCAATGTGATGCAAGAGGTATGACTCTGTTTCTCCTCTATTAGCTGGCTAAAAAGACTTGGTGCAAAAAAACAACAAAAAAATTAAATCAGTAAAAAGTCAAAGGGATTCCATTTCTCTCTTTTTTTTGTTGTTGTTTTTTTTGGTTTTTTTGGTTGTTAAAAATGGTGACTTGTATTTGTAAAAATGAGTATAGCTGGTGAAACGGTTGCAGTTTACTTTGGCAAATGCTTCAAATCAGGTCAAGCATGTTATTACTAACTCAGGTTCTTTTCTAATCTTGTTTCAGAATGGGAGATACGTGTTGCTAATGACTTGGTTGGGGACTTCAGTTAAATTCACCTGCCCCATGTTACCAAGACCTGATCCAACACCTGCTTCGACTAACCCTAAACCTATGCAACAGCCCTGGACAGTTTCTTTCCCTCACAGACCCTAGAGCCTTCGTCGTCCTAAACGACATGCAAAGCAGCCCCCTTCCATCTATGATCCCATTTGTCTTTATTATCTCCAATTGTATAACTATTACATGTATACGATGGGAATGGTACCAACTGCCAACACTGCTCCAACTACAGAGAAACACCCTCAAATTAAGCCTCCTGAATATCCTCATCTGTACTACCCACGTTACCATTATAACCCTTACTACCCTTACTACCTCTACTACCCTAAACAAAATCTGCCACCAGCAACAACCACTTTGACACCGGCTACTACCAAACCAAATATTTCTCGAGACTTATATTTTCCTCATCCCTACTCCCCTCGAGAAAGGCAACAGGTGCAACAATTGCCTGACAACTCTGAAATGTATCGCCACCCAAATGCCCAGAATTACTATGGAAAGTATCCTTACTCACAGATTCTAATTGAGCCTACTCGGCCTCCAAGTAAGACGTGTACCAAACCTCCCACCGCAAAACCTGACACTCCACATACAACAACAACTACTCCTAAAGGATGCCCCCATAAAAAAAAAAACACCCAGCAATAGCGGCTCTCCAGGTCAAATTAGTTCCAGATATTTTTCTTTCCATGACCTCCCGTTCAATCCATACGTTTCATTAAACCACGGTGGCAAAGCCCCAGATAACCAGAAATGCCCCGTTTGAAGCAAGTAAAAAAAAAAAATCTGCATTCCAGCCTAAAGTGCATCCAGGCTCCGACTGGTAATCCTGGTTTCCCGGCTCAACAGGTCAAGATGATTCTTAACTTGCCTGAAAAATCTACCACCTAATTTTCATTAGTTCTAAGAAGTGCTAAGGATCACTTGTAAAATATATATATTTTTTGGCATTAATTTAAGTGTCAAGTTTTTCATTGATATTTGTCTCTCAGGAACTGGTGTCCTGAATATTCAATAAAAACACATTTTTACTTGGAACTCCATCTCATCTTTTGTCTGTAATGCAAATGTTTACATTTTGTGCCGTAGTGCTTTAACCTCTGACAAGCAGGTAACAAATTTCTTGAATCTTATGCCCTTGAGCTATTCCAGTTAATAGCACTGATCATTCAAGTAGGAGAAATACACAATTCAGCATTCACAGCTGGTTGCCTCATTGTGTGCTTTATTTATTTATTTATTTATTAAATCTTTGACTAAAATTAAATTTGATCTCTCCATTGCTCATGTATACTCGGTATATAATAAATCTTATTAACCCAGTGAACCTGTCAAGGGAACACTGGTTGTACGTCACAGCGTGAAGACGTGAGTAACTAAATGATTGTAAAATAGCTTCTTTTTTAAAAATTCTTTTTCTTCTTTTTTTTTTTCATCTTGGGTTCCTCTTGTGGAATAAAATGACAAAAGAATTTTTCAAATATTTGTTGCCAGAATATACCGTGAATTTGAACACACTCACTTCTGTATACTCTCGTACAATGCATGGGCGCACACGCATACACCCCATTCTGTCTGTTCCTATATTTCCACATGGAGCTCTCTCCCTTCGGCACCCTGTGACGATGCGCGCGCACACACACCAACAAATCTACACACACATCACTGAAACTCAGCCACACGTGACAATGGAGAGACGTGGAATGCTGGTCACCCTGAAACCAGAGATGCACGTCTATATTTTTTTTTCCCTTTCATTTACTACATTTCTTGGCTGTCACTTGGACTGGCTGGATTCCGCAGGGCACCAAGCTCCAGATAGTCTCCACAAGAGGAAGACATTCTGAAGTTCTCCTTTAATGCAACACTGTGCTCATGTCTGTTTTAACAGCTACTTTCAAATTTGTATTTCAATCATCTTGAGTGGTTGCACATCTCCAGCTAAGGTGAGTAAAATGTTCGCATGTGCTATTTCGGATTTGACTCTTTATTTTAGAGGTAGAATTTAGAATATTAGATCATGTATTTGTTGAGTAATATATGATTTAGGACTTCTGTTCATGGACAAAACAAAAATGAGTAAAACGTTTAGCCAGAGACGGCGATCACAGAATAGGAACAAAGTACCTACATGGAAAACATCATGACAAAGAATATTGCTATAATTTCTTGTTGAACCCCTTTTTGTGATTATATTAAGATATTTATTTTATCCACACTGTCACAGGAAACATTGAGACACCATGTGAACTAAACCACTGGAAGAGCCATCACTGAAGCAACCAATTTCGTTCAGCGATCTTTATCTACCTCTGTCTGTCTCTGGCCATATTCCCAGCCACAGCACTTTGCCCCTCCTCCATCCCTGACATTTACTTCGCCCACTCCAAATTTGTCTTCATGGAGGACTATGATGTGGACATGGATGAGGAAGAGGAGGGAGAAGTATTCACCAGAAAGGCCACACCAGGCCACTGGTGGGAGGACTCTGATGGAAACTGTGACATACAACACCAGGGAGGAGGAAGAGGCTGCATGGTAAACAGCCGCAGTTGGGCCGAGGAGCTCCAGGATATCTTTGCACCACAGGCAGGAGACTGTTACACTGGAGGGCGAACCAGGCTGTCCAGCATCTCTGTGAGTGATTGACTGTCTTTTATTACACAGAAACTAAATGAATCCATTTGCTCTAACTACATTCACCATAAGAAAATAGAGTGGATCAGAATCAAAGAAGTAATTCAGCACAAATCCAAGTTTCGCTAAATAAATGACCTAAAAGAAAAACAGACAAGAGTCTGAAGTGAAAAATCTTCTTAAAATCAAAAGCCGACACAACAGCATTTGCAATCTATGCGGTGCTCTGTTTGTGTTTTTAAAATGTATATGTGTGTAGATGCGGTGACAATGGTATATACATTGCATACATTACCTGAGAGAAATTCCTGGCATGAAGAGGCTGGAGTACATTTAGCCTGATGATGATGAAGGATGAGAGATGACTCAAAATGTTACGTTGTTTAATCAGCCCACTGCTGCGTGCGTGGGTGTGTGAGTGTGTGTGTTGTGAGTGTGTGCGTGCATGCATGCTTGCGTGCTTGCTATATATATATATACCTATATATATATATATATATATATATATATATATATATATATATCTATATATATATATATATATATATGCATGCATCTATCTATCTATCTATCTATCTATCTATCTATCTATCTATCTATCTATCTATCTATCTATCTATCTATCTATCTATCTATCTATCTATCTATCTATCTATCTATCTATCTATCTATCTATCTATCTATCTATTATCTGTGTTTGTTTATGCACAACACATGTCCCATGTGCTTCCTTGTCTCTATTACGGCTCGTCACACTTGGATCTGTGATGTGGAATGAGGCTTGAGGAGATTCCTTTAGGAGACAAAAACAAACAGATAACGTGCAATTAAAAATTCCCAGCTCTGCTTCGGGCCAGTGGGCAGATGCAGATGCCATGTCAGCGTTGCTGAAAAGTACTGACATCTAGTTGAGGACTTTTTATTAATCAGCCGTGGCCTCTTATAATTGGTTTGTTTTCCAGTGTTTCATTTTCATCCATCAGACTATATTTGGCCTGGCCTTTTAGCCCACCATACATCACCTTGTCATGCAACTTATCATCTGCCCTTATTTCTGTAAATCAATAAGGTCTGTCTCCTACATGAAAACAGATATTTTCAGGAGTTATTTGTTCCTTTATTTCCAATCAATGAAATCTGAAGAGACGCCCAGAGACAAAAAGCAAGCGAGGAAGATGGAGGAACAGATAAGAGATCAGGAAAGCAGTGGCAGCACTGAGCAGCTCTGTCTCTCCCCTCCCTCCTCCATTTCTCTCTCCTCCTCCGCTTCCTGTCTCTTCCGACTCTTTCCTCTCCTGCTCCCACATTTCCCCCTCCTCCTCCTCCTCCTCCTTCTCGTCCTCCTCCTCTCTCTGCTGCCTCTCCCCTCCTCCCCTCTCCGCTCTTCCCTCCCTCCCGCCCTCGCTCTCCTGCACGGAGCTGCAGTATATGAGAGGGTCTCCTGGGTCTAGCTTCACTGCAGTGTAGAGGAAAGCAGGACGGCTCTTTTAGTGCGATGCGCTGAAGGATGGTGCACCAGGAGAAACGCATTTACCAGGTGTGTGAATTGTTGTTTGCTTGTGTTAGTGTGTATCTGAGGGTGTAGCATATGTGGCATGATATTTCCAGGTAGACATGATAGGTATCCATCATGGGTGTGCTGCTGTAGAGAAATCAGCCATACTGGATGAGTGGAGGGGAGAAAAGGGAGTGGGTGTGTCAAATGTAATTTTTCCTTGTGTATCTCTTAGTTCCTACATAGCTTTCGTAAAATTGTAATCATCTTGCTGTCTCATAATTGATATTTATGTAATAATACAAAATGCTGTGTTCCGTTTTTCATAAATCATTTTACACCATTTCCGCTGACAATAATTGGCTGTAATAACGTGCATTTGCTAAACCACATACTTTCTTCCTGAGGGGCAAAATATGTTGTGTGTAAATTCTTGTGTGTGTGTGTGTGTGTGTGTGTGTGTGTGTGTGTGTGTGTGTGTGTGTGTGTGTGTGTGTGTGTGTGTGTGTGTGTGTGTGTGTGTGTGTGTGTGTGTGTGTGTGTGTGTGTGTGTGTGTGTGTGTGTGTGTGTGTGTGTAGACGTCTGCGAGTTAAGAGGACATCCGGTTGTCTGAAGTGGGTGAGCAGGGTGGCAGATTGTTGGTTAGGAAAGTGAAGGCGTTCAAGTGATTTATGCTCTTACATCACAGCCTCATCTAATGATGCGTCACGCAAAAAGAGGGTGCGTGTGCGTGTTGGGTCAGTTTTGAGGTTATTTAAAGAGAACGCTGACACACGAGAGAAACGTTCCTAATTTTGTAGCTGTTATTCAATGCCTGTGGTTGAGGAGAATGTTGCCACAAACACACGCAAATGAAGGCAGCCTCAAGATACGAGAGCATTTGGCACAGTTCCATCATATAAAAATACTTTCTTCATGGTGCTAGAATAGCTTCAAAGTGGAAGCTGAGATGAGGTGAAAACAAAATACAAGATTCAGGGAGGGATGCAAACTGAAGAAATACAGGAAGGAAAGGAGGAGGATGGAGAAAGGGGGCTAAATTCATACCGAAACAAAGAAAACAACCTTTACCATTAAATAGAAATAAAAAAGAGAAGATGTTAGTAAAGACTGACGAGCCACCTACAGGAAGTAGTGAAACACCAGCACAGAATGACGTGGCATTTTAAATCAGCAGCACTCATGATGAAATGTAAATGGACAAATTAGTCGGAGAAGACAATTATTGATGAACATTAGGTAAATATTATAGTCCTGTTATTAGTAGTGATTACCAAAGACCTTAAAGATTTGTTGGTTGTTGTGATTAGTTAAAGGAAAAGGGGGGGAAAAAATACTTAGTGTCTTTAGGTCTGGTGTGTGCACCTGGAAGGAAAAGGCAAAAATAGCTTCCCTCTATGTTGAAGGAATGAATGAATGTTGACAGAATCTGCCAGATTAACTTCACAGGAGCTGTAGTCTATCCCAGGATGCATCTGGTGAGTGACAGGTTACATCCTAGACAGGTTCTCAACAGGCAGTCTATAACACAGCAAACACACACAGAATAAATGCTCTCGTTCATACATGGAAGAAAATGTAGAGTTTTCAACCTGACCTGCATGTCCCTATTTAGAGCATTTCAACCTGCCACATCGGTGCTCCTAATCAGGTTGCAAGTGTGTTTATTATAAAAAAAATCCCCCCAAAAAATCAAAGGATGAGTGTCAGCTGTGCACACTATTTCAATTTAAGATGAAGAAGGAGAAATGCCCAAAGAACTGATTTCTGAACCAGAGAATGGTCTTCCATTTTGGTACAAGTGTGTGGCTCTAATTTAAGGACCCATCTACACACTTAACCATTCTTTCTGTGAATACTGGCCCACAGGATGGCAGCACAGGAGCTGCACATTGATTCATATTCTTTGTCGTCTTGGGTTTTTCTTGGTTTCTGGCAGGCCCAGAGGAATGACAGAGAGTCCATCAGGCAGAAACTTGCCCTTGGCAGTTTCTATGACGACGAGCCAGTCATCTACACCAGCTGCAGCAAAAACGGCCTGTCCTCCCGGTGGGTTTGAATTGTTTGTGTGTGTGTGTGTGTGTGTGTGTGTGTGTGTGTGTGTGTGTGTGTGTGTGTGTGTGTGTGTGTGTGTGTGTGTGTGTGTGTGTGTGTGTGTGTGTGTGTGTGTTAGTGTGTGTTAGTGTTAGTGTTAGTGTTAGTGTTAGTGTTAGTGTTTGATCAATGTAGCCTTTTGAAGGCCAGCACCAATATTACTGTGTTGTCGCTGCTGGTAGCTGGCACTTTTGATGTTTAAATCGTTTAGATTTTATTGTTAGATGAATGGCAAGGAAACAGTGAGGTGCCCTAGATTCAACTAATTACTGATTCATAGAAAATATTTTATTATTATTTTATTTCAGAACCTAAATATAAAACATAATTTTAGATTTTGTAGACTTTAATTGTTGATTATATATGGAACCTTTCTTAAGATACCCTGCCACCGAACTAAACTGAACTAAATACCTGCCATGTATATTGGCAAGGCAATGATTTAATATTGGTCTAACTGCGTTTGGGTGTATGCATGTGAAACACAGTCTTTGGTTGATGTTAAGTTGATGTCTAATGAAAACCATGCCTCTCCAACTTTGGGGATTTCTTTATGGGTTATGGAGACAAAATTGCCTTAAAAAAAAACCTCACTTATAATCTGAAAAATGGTCAGTTCTCACAAAATGTCAAACTTTCTGTTTCACAAGATAGAGAAACGTGGTGTTTGAGGACAGAAACATAATGTTATCCAGTTAACTAGTGCTTCGAGATGCAAAGCATCAATCATGAAAACGACTGAGTTAAGATTTTAAGAGCCAGGAGAGGGAGCTATTCAGCAGCTCACGTTATCAACTAAGAACAATAAACTATGAACAAACTAATTAAAAAAAACAACAACTTTGGATTGGCTTGATGGCTCAATGTCGGTGTTGAGTGCAACTGACAGTAAGTGACAGCAGGTTTGCAAAAGTCTATTTAGAGGCAGTGACTCAGGAGAGCATGGCATTGCTTTCATTGCAAATATGCAAAATGATCATGTGTCATGTCTTTAAACAAAGGAATGAGTGAGTGAGTCATTTAGATCACAGACATGCAGATAGAAAGTGGAAGGCTTCCCAGAAAGCCTCAGTCGTGTTTACAGTCAGTCCGAGGGACATCGAACTTAATAAAGACGGATTTATGATCGATAGTAGAAAAAAGAAACATGACAGTTTGTGTCACAAAGGACATGGCACAGTAGTTAAGACAGACACATGTCCCAGCTTCGTGAGTCAGAAACATTTTGAAGATCTCATGGGATATAGTTTAGACATGAAGGGACTAATGCTTAAATGAGATTTCCCTTTCAAATTTGTGCTACCAAATTGCCCCCCCCCCAAAAAAACATAAAATATGAACATATTGTCACAATTTTCCCATTTCTGTGATATTATTTTGCATTATTGTTGTAGGGACTTAGTCTTCCCTTTTTATCCCCTAATGTATGTACAAGTCATTTTGACATGTACTAACCTACGTAAAAGTGCAATACAAATTAAATTCAACTAGTTCTTAAATAATATATTGTACTTTAAAGTCTTTATTCAAAAAAATACAAATATATAGGGATGTGTTACACAGTAGGTCTGACATACAATCAAACAAAAGCAAATTATGTTTCCCATGAAAGTGATATTTCATGTTAGTAATTGAGGTTTTGGACACTCACAAACACGCGCACGCACATACACGCTGTAAGAAGTTCCATTAGGTTACATCAGACACGAGATGGTTAACCAAAGCCAGGGCACCTTCAGCAGAACTCTTTCTTTTCATCACAACTTCACCTGCGTCAACTATCTACCTCTTTAAAGTTTTCCATGCAATACTCGTCACTTTATTACAAACAGGGCTGCCCCCACAATACTTGCTGCTGTTTGAGGAAGTGCATGTCTGTCTGTTTCTGAAAGAGGAAGTGATGCCTGATTTAAGTCCACAGCTGTGATTGGTGGAATTTGAGTCATGTGATCTCATTTGGAGGAAAAGGTGCATCCTCCTGGGTTCAGTTTGGTGTGGAAATTCCACCACCATCCCGTCCAAATCATGGGATGTTGTATAAGTAATTGTTCTCATCCTAGTGTAGGAGGAGGGTGCTTTGTTTTGTTAGGTTCTTTTAGATTGAGTATCATAATCTGGAAATTAATGATTGGTGTTTTGAGCTCCTGGAAAGGCTGAGGTTCAGGTTTCAGTGGTTTTTGTGAAACTGCAGTGATGTTATGTCACTGGCTTTATTCATTTCCTTAAGTTTTGATTCAGGCGGCACGGTGGTGCATTGTCGCCTCACAGTAAAAAGGTTCGGGGTTCAAATCCGGGCCTGGGCCTTTCTGTGCGGCGTTTGCATGTTCTCACTGTGCCTGCGTGGGTTCTCTCCGGGTACTCCGGCTTCCTCCCACCATCCAAAAAACATGCATCTCAGGTTAATTGGTGGTTCTACAAAATGCCCTCAGGTGTGAATGAGAGCATGAATGGTCTTTGTTTCCGTCTGTCTCTATGTGTTGGCCCTCTGATGGACTGGCGACCGGTCCAGGGTGTACCCTGCCTTCGCCCAAAGTGAGCTGGGATAGACTCCAACCCCCCCCCCCCCCCCGCCCCCACCGTGACCCTGTTCAGGAAAAAGCGGGTATAGATAATGGATTGATGGAAGTTTTTATTCCTAAAGTTATGTCACAGTTTGTGATATTACTGATGTCAACGTACCTCATTGACCAAAGACATAAGGAAGCCCAAGCATAACACCAACATATAAACTCTGAATATGTCATCTCAGAACTACAGTGCATCCGGAAAGTATTCACAGCGCTTCACTTTTTACACATTTTGTTATGTTACAGCCTTATTCCAAAATGGATTAAATTCATTTTTTTCCTCAAAATTCTACATGCAATATCCCATAATGACAAAGTGAAAATAGTTTGTTTAAATTTTTTGCAAATCTATTAAAAATAAAGAACGAAAATATAACACGTACATAAGTATTCACAGCCTTTGCTCAATACTTTGTTGAAGCACCTTTGGTAGAAATTAAAGCCTCAAGTCTTTTTGAGTATGATGCTACAAGCTTGGCACACCTATTCTTGGGCAGTTTCTCCCATTCTTCTTTGCAGGACCTCTCAAGCTCCATCAGGTTGGATGGGGAGCGTCGGTGCACAGCCATTTTCAGATCTCTCCAGAGATGTTCAATCGGGTTCAAGTCTGGGCTCTGGCTGGGCCTCTCAAAGACATTCACAGAGTTGTCCCGAAGCCGCTCCTTTGTTATCTTGGCTGTGTGCTTCGGGTCGTTGTCCTGTTGGAAGATGAACCTTCGCCCCAGTCTGAGGTCCAGAGCGCTCTGGAGCAGGTTTTCATCAAGGATGTCTCTGTACATTGCTGCATTCATCTTTCCCTCCATCCTGACTAGTCTCCCAGTTCCTGCCGCTGAAAAACATCCCCACAGCATGATGCTGCCACCACCATGCTTCACCGTAGAGATGGTATTGGCCAGGTGATGAGCGGTGCCTGGTTTCCTCCAAACATGACGCTTGGCATTCAGGCAAAAGAGTTCAATCTTTGTTTCATCAGACCAGAGAATTTAGTTTCTCATGGTCTGACAGTCCTTCAGGTGCCTTTTGTCAAACTCCAGGTGGGCTGTCATGTGCCTTTTACTGAGGAGTGGCTTCCGTCTGGTCACTCTACCATACAGGCCTGCTTGGTGGAGTGCTGCAAAGATGGTTGTCCTTCTGGAAGGTTCTCCTCTCTTCACAGAGCAACGTTGGAGCTCTGTCAGAGTGACCATCGGGTTCTTGGTCACCTCCCTGACTAAGGCCCTTCTCCCCGATCGCTCAGTTTGGCCGGGTGGTTCCAAACTTCTTCCATTTACGGATGATGGAGGCCACTGTGCTCATTGGGACCTTCAATGCTGCAGAAATTTTTCTGTACCCTTCCCCAGATCTGTGCCTCGATACAATGAGTGTAATGGCAAAGGCTGTGAATAGTTATGTACATGTAATTTTTTTTTTTTTTTTTTCATTTTTGAATTTTAATAGATTTGCAAAAATTTCAATTTTTTTTTATTTCACGTTGTCATTATGGGGTATTGTGTGTGGAATTTTGAGGGGAAAAATGAATTTAATCCATTTTGGAATAAGGCTGTAATATAACAAAATGTGGAAAAAGTGAAGCGCTGTGAATACTTTCCGGATGCACTGTACATCACAGACATTAATCTACTCCGACTATCTACTACTTTTCAGAGAGGGGTACCCATGAGAGTTAGGAACCTTGCTGCAGAGATTTGTTTCCATATCATTAGTGTGTTTGAACTCTTATGTTGTTGATTTAGATGGAGTTAAAGTCAGGGCTCTAGTTAATTTCTTCATCACTCAAGTACATTTTTTTATGTCTTCCTCTGGACTGTTAAAGTTGTATCATAATTTATTATGTGCAGTGCAGTAACAATAAGAATTTCATGAATTGGGAAAAAAATTAGCCTTAACATAATTTCTCATAGCCTAAACTTTGGTATGTGGACGGGGATGTCCTTTTTGTAGTATTTTACCAAAAGGTTTGCTCAGCCATTATTCCCATGAGCATTTTTAAAAGGTGTCATTTGTTTGGTGTATTAGTTTTATCTTTGCCAAGGAAAAACACTTGAATAATGAAAGAAAACCAACCCTCTTTCCATTGTGTCTGGATTCTGGTGCAGCTATTAAACATTTTCACAAGAGTTTTACATTTTTGTGAAAATTTTATTATTTAGCTAAATCAATTGAGTAATTATTCCTTTCTGCAAATTCTGCAATTTTCTTTTTGCCCCAACATTCTCTGGCCTTTCCACTCCTTTCTTCATAAATGACTAGGTACAATCATATAAGACGACTTTAGGGTCATCGTTTTGAGGATACATATAAAGGCCCAAATACTCTTCAAGTCCTGCATTTCATTTACATTGTGGTTGTGTTTGTGTGCAAACAGGAACAGAACAATTAACAGGTTGTTTTCTTTTTCCATCCGTAGGTTTCATTTTGACCATAAAGTGGTTTTCAGTGCCGCTGACACCTGAACTGTCTTTCCTCTCAGGCTGCAGAGTGGGGTGAACTTGCAGGTATGCTTTGTTAACGACAGCAGCAGCGACAAAGACAGCGATGCCGAGGACAGTAGGACAGAGACCAGTCTGGACACACCGCTCTCACCTGTGGTATGAGATAGTCTCTGTGTGCTATTGTGTATGTGTTTTATGTGGGTTTAAATTACGTCCCATGACTCTCACCATGTAAGGGAACTGCGCTGGGTGTTTCCTTATACTATCACCTCTCTTACTTCCTGCACAGAGCAAGCAGAGCTCATCGTTATCGGACCGGGACACAGCAGAGGAGGACTCGGATCCGTTGGATGACTGTGGCGGGTTTTGGCGGGTGCAACGAAGGCTGCAGGAGGAGGCCCGGGTGGCGTTGGCTCTGGCTCGACCCATGGCCCGCATGCAGGTGGAGGTGGAGAGGCAAATCCAACTGCACAGACGTTCACCTGTGGCTGACTTGGTTAGTCGGAGAAAAGAGGACAAGGGATTCATGTGAAATGCAACCAAAAATGCAATTTATGAAATGATTCAGAATGCATTCTCAGGGTAAAGAGTGTGAATAGAATGACAGTAAGCTGCTCTCATAGGAAACACAATTCAATAAAAATGACATAAGGGACTTCTGTGGTGTGAATAGAAGGTCAGCAGTCAGCTTCCTTCTGTGGGTGAGTGAGTGACCAAGAGAAAGCCCCTGAAACTCGTAAACCAAAGCGAAGCAAGTTTGTCTTGCTATTGATGGATTACGTCTGTTTACAAACTCAAATAGACAGATCCAGTTCACTTTGATCAACACTGAATAACACTGTCTTTATTCACTTTCAAAGACATTTTTCACATTTTGACATGCAGCAATTTCCTGTCTGTGTGTGGTTATTTATGCAGCTTCCCCACCTGCCCCACATCAGTGAGGGCTTAATGAAGAGGAATCTGAGGCGAGGGGACATGAGAGACATGAGTCTCGGACAGCTGCAAGTCATTACAAATGACTTGCATTCACAGATTCAGAGTGAGTAGGGCACGCATGCACATACACACAGGACACAAACCTCACTGCAAGTATTTGAAAAAGCCAACGAACCTCCTCCTCAAAATGAACTTCAAAAAACAGTTATAGTTCAAAATATGGAAATTTTGAAACTATTTTCACAGTTCAGGCTCCCAAATTCTCCTGCTCGCCTCCTAAATTTCACTATAGACAACAATTGTGGTCTTTATAACAATTTATTGGACTTGAGTTTATTGCATCTAACACAGGTTTAAATGAAGAGCTGGTGCAGTTGCTGCTGCTGAGGGATGAGCTGCATGTGGAGCAGGACGCCATGCTAGTGGACATAGAGGACCTCACCAGGTGAACCACCCTTACCTACCACCTTTTTCCATCTGCATTATCAGTCAAATTGAGCAGTCCATACGAGCCGTATTTGGACCTGTACAGAATGTCCTGTGTTCTTTTTAATGTTCTTCTTGTCTTTGTTGTGACAGGCATACACACAGCCATCAGCGGCACCAGGCAGAGAAAGCTCTCTCTAAATAAACACCCTGTCCACACGTGTGTCTGTCTGCACGCCGTCCAACCTCCCACTCCACGGATTGTCACTAGTGTTGCTAATGAAACTCCATCTGTGCTGTCTGTTTCTGGAGAAGTGAATACAGCAGATAGTATTAACCCCCACATAATATAATGCACCATATGATGCTCTCTGAGAACCTCAAACCAAGATGTCTAAAAGAAGAACATCACTGATTTCTGTATGGACACAGACAAGTGTGTGCAGGCTTTTCACTTCCACTCAACGTGATTAATCATGCCATATTTCATAGAATTAGGGGAATCTTAAACTTAAATCCATCCCCGACCTTTATTTACCTCTCAGCAATTTTGCACAGTACACTCGTTTATGTTAATGCTGTGTTGTGAGAGCACCGGCACACCTTATTTCTACGGAGAGTAATCACCTCTATAAATCGACTACACCTGAATGAAACCCATGAACAAGAACTTGGTCCTTTATCCGTCTCTATAATAATCCTGAGGGTTGATCGGTTCATATATATATATCATTTATTTCACGAGGAGCACTGTGTTATTGCTGTTTATCACTGGAATTCACTATCAAGCATCAAATATTGTTGCAATAGAAACTTATAAACAGTCTGTATGTGTTAAAATGCTGCAGCAGTTTTTTTATTTAGACACAAAACTGGATATAACTATGTAGCTGCTACAGTGTCCACCTGCTTTAAAAACGTATTTAGAGCTTTACTTGACAACATTTGAACTTAATTTTGACAGATTTGTGTTGTTTAATTGATCTGAGCAGATAAACACACAAAATAAGTTCAAAAAGGAAAAGTGGAGGCATCTTAAACATGATGAGCCTCTATAAAAATATGCAATGTCATTTTTGTTATGCTTAATCTACTAATGCTAACAAATAGTAAACATAAGAAATGTAAAACAAGAATATCAATAAATCACAGCCTAAGCATATATCTATTTTATCTGTTGAAAAGGTTTATGGACACACTGTGTAAATGTTAAAGGATACTTTATTATAAGGAGGAAGAAAATGCTTTGCTGTGATTCAATGCTTTCACACTAAGCTTTTTAAGAATGTCATTTATCACAAAGTTAAACATTGTTTTTTTTTATTGTTTGCTTCATTAATAAATGTAATGTATGATTGTAAAAACATCCATTAATAAATGTTTCAAGTGTGTGAACTTTGCTATAAATTTCCGATTACAAGAGATTTATTTGCACGTATTTTTTAAACTTTTTAAAACAAAAACAAAAATCTACGTTTCAAGTAAATCTCCACGTGTTTGAAGGTATTTACTTTGAACCCGAATGACTAAGTGATGGTGTGTCCATTCATTACCATACTCGTCTTAGAGCTGCACAAAAAGGCAAAGTCCAGTTTCTCTGCTCATTCACACATTCACGCTGAATATTGACACTTGCATAACTTGAGTTCAGTGGAGGATTACAGTAAGCAAGAGGGGAAAGAATGTGGGTACAAAAATAACAGTCCAAATGAACTACTGTTAGCTGAGCCAACAGGGTAAACATTTTGATTCCAATTAAATACACAATCCTCAACATTATTACCTATAAGAATATATACTGTATATATATATATATATATATATATATATATATTACAGAATTACAATATATACAAGCCAAATTCATGTTCAATCATGAAAAAACATTCACACTAAAATAAAATCTGTTTTGAGTTATTCAATGTTTTTCCACAAATGTATAATACAATCTGTAATAAAAATTCCTGTTTTCTAATAAAAAAGAAGCATTTTTAACTTCTGCCAGATCACTCTAAATATTGTACTCTATCAATAGGTTTTCTCATAACTAAACAAAATTAAATGTGTATGTTTGTGATTGGTGATAAACTAGACGTGGCCAATACTTGACAAAGATTATGACATCATTGCACAGGATTACAGTGGAAATTATAACACTTTCACTGTGCCGTTTATAAATATCAACAGTAACTAATCATTGGTGTGAAGCTCCATGTTGAACTCAACATAGATGTGCTGGCCTTTTACTGAGCAACACTTATGTTAATTCCAGTTACACCATAAAATGTAGCCATACAAGGGGGAAAAGAAGGAAATTACACAAACTTGACTGTGCACTTTCAATTTACACTAACAGTAGGTGTCAAAACATTGATGTACTAGTTGGGAAATCCCTGCATCAGTCTGGGTATAAAACCGTCAAGTATGGCTGAGCTGATTCAGACTCGCTCAAAGAATCAAAGATGCCACTCAACAAAATCTGTGAGTATAACCTGACTGAACCGTAATTAATCTTGGCAAGAAAACAGTTGAGAGATGAGATTTATTGTTGGAACTTTTCTCTATTTTCCAGACTTCACTCCTGCACTGCTGGTCCTCGTGCTCACCTGTCCTGTATGGCAGGTCAGCCAGTCTCTGCCTGTGATGGGCAAAGGACCGATGACAGACTCCTGTGTGTTATACGCACAAACACTTCTACAAAACATCACTGATGTACTCACACAGGTAGGCCTAAATGAAGATAAAACGTTACATTTGCAACTACTTTTACAGTCTACATTTTAGTTTAAATATTCTTTGTCCTTGTTACAGAACAACCTGTCCAGTGGAATCGACTGCACAAAGCAGAACATGGAGCTGAACATGGAGACCAGGACACCATCTGTGTGTGCACCACGGGTACATAGGAAACGTTCATATTTATTGCAAATGTATTTCAAGATTGAAAATACACTGAAATGAAAATAACTAATTGTCCTGTTAAAACAAATTTAACTGCACTAAATGATAATGTTCTCATTTTATATTCTTAACATTTGATAAATCTCTTGTAGGTCTACCTCTCATTACTTAACTGTGTTTGTTCCACAGGGATCGACATGCTCTGGAATCCCTATCGCATCAGAGCTTAATCAGGTCGGTTGTGCTCTGTTTCTGTGACAACTACTTTAAGGATGTGGTTTTTTTCTGTTGTTTAATTTGTCTTCATTTTATACATTTGAAATATGTTTTTTAGTCAGATCATTCAAGCCAAATCTTTAATAGATAGATAGATAGATAGATAGATAGATAGATAGATAGATAGATAGATAGATAGATAGATAGATAGATAGATAGATAGATAGATAGATAGATAGATAGATAGATAGATAGATAGATAGATAGATAGATAGATAGATAGATAGATAGATAGATAGATAGATAGATAGATAGATAGATAGATAGATAGATGATTTATTATTTGCACTGTTCTTTTTCAGTGGTATTTTTTACTGTCTGACAGTGTATGTGTTGCCTCAATGTTTGCATTTGCTCTTTTGCCATCTAGGAGTCTGTTTGTTTGACAAACATTGGGAAGGATCTAAGGCACTACTACAAATTTCTCGCAGCTCAGCCGGACCCTGACAGTTTGCTCGGTCCAACTGTTCTGTTCAGCCTCAGAGAACTCATGGAGGTCAGTCTTTACACACAGTGCATATCCACCTTTAGTGTTATTTATCATGACTTGCACAGCTACTATTGAAATTAACACTGGCTTTTTTTTTTTTTTTTTTAAATCATACTCTTCAGGGTCCTCTAGATATAACATGTATCCAATAAATAATAATACTAGAGAAAGGGGAGAAATCCTTTACTACCCATATTTGTAATTGTTTGCCACATTCAATGCACTGTTGAATTGTTGAAAAATACAAAGATAATCTTTTGCTCTCAACAGAACTGCTTCAGCTCGTTTTTGCCAACTGACATGGCTTTTAAGGAGGTAAGAGATCTCTACTAATATTTTTTACATTTTTTTAAGTCTGATTTGCAGACAGAATTCAGTAAATGTGTCCCGCGTGACATCTTTCAAAAGAAACAAATACTATTCTGGTTGTTAGTGAAACAGAAATTAGACAGATAATTTATTGTCATAAACCCATGGTGCCTCTGTTTCCTCAAGGCTGCTGCAGACCGTGCAAGCACCTACGATGAAAGACTGAGGCTGTGCAAAGTGCTGAAGGGCTTCCAGGTCCGCAGCATCACAATCAACCGAGCCATTAGTTACATGAACTCTGGAGGATACGCTAAATAAATCATCACACAAGAATACTCAACAAGTATTCAGAAAGCTACACAGAACCATTTCCCATACAAATGGCATAAACTACAGTAACAGTTCATGTTACATTCAAATAATCAGGTCTTCTTTATAATATTTTAATGGTATATTTATTTTCTTTTTATCAGTATGAAGTTTATATTTAACATCTAGATGATGTGTAAAAGTTTTTTTTTTTAAAGTGTATTTACACACTATATTATATTTATTTATTTATCTTATTCTGGATTATTTATTTTCAACTATTTATTGTGATGCCATTTATTTGGTTCTAAGAATCATGAAATAAATATTTTCCCTGCATATTACCTTCTGACTCATCATTTATTTATTTACTGTTGTTTACTTTTATCACTTCAATTAAAAAATATACTGTTTATATTACTGTGACATAATTTGAGTCATTCCCCCTATATAAAGAGAATATTTAGGTTTGCAATAAATAGGAATTTGCAAAACCTTAAACAACACTATAGGTTATTTACACGAAAAACTTGCTGTCAATTGATGGTTATGAATTCCTAAAAATGTGATTTCCGCCATGATGGAATTTTTCCATCGGACAATAGAACACAATTGACTGTATTTTCCTTTAACCAACTCAACTCTGCAAGCTGAACCGTTGAGACGTGTTGAAGACAATCAGTATGCAATGTAGTGTTTGTTCACACTTCTTTTGGAAAGTATTTGAATTTACAGTAGGATGACCATAATAATGTCAGTAAAAAGAGTTTTGAAGGATGTAAAAGTCTGTCAAAAGATTGTCATTATCTGGTTTAACGTGTGGATTAAACCACATACGTGTGGATTAAACCATATACATATGAGATACCTCATTCATACATGACATGGTCATTGCGGTATCCAGGCTTCTAATCATCTGTGTGCAGTTGTGTCTTGATTTGTCAGTTGCTACTGGCAAAGCATGTTCAGAAACCTGGATAAAGTATTTAAATGCTACGGTACTCAGGTTTTTATCTGAAACCTGAATGTTTACATGATAATGTGCAGCACATAAACCAGATACTCTGAAAATCAAAATATAATCAGGTAAATATGTGATGTTTTCATAACTCCACCAACTGAACTAACTCGTGTTAATTTATGAAGCTCAGTGCCCAGTGAAAGTGAACACAGGTTTGTTATAGGAGTCATGTTTTGAAAGGGCACATATAAGCTTGTGCTTGTTAGTCATAAAGCTGCATTGGAAGTGAAATACGGCTTTTTGTTTCAGTTTGCATCTCTTCTGTGGTAAGTGGAATTAGAACAACTGACATTTTGTGGCTGCTGAGGTTGAGAAAGACATTTGACATTCTTGCCACAGAAAACACACAGAAGAGAAAGAATGAGAGATATCTGGGGGGGAAAGCATCTCTGGGAACAAACAATTGCCGATGACACAAATAGAAAGTTGGTTTATTCAAACAGCCTGAATTTTGCCTGAGGCAAAACACAAGGCAAAGACAATTTGCAAAGTACTGCCTGCTGCGCCTATCTGTTTCTAATATAAGACTTTGTAAGAGTTGTATTTTTAACTTAATTGTTTCCAGCCACTTTTTACCGGCATCTTCCCAGCAGTGTAGTTGAGGTCACATTTCAGATGTCTCTGAGTTGTTAACAGTTTAACTAAATAGTAATTCTCCCTCTACACTTCTAACATGGTTTCATCCCAATAAATGTTCAAATAATCCAACATCTCAACAAATATCAAAGATTAGAGAAAAAGTCCAAACGCTGAAAACATCTGCTGTCCCTAGATACAAAGAAGTTCAAACTAGCTCCACCTGCAGCAGCTCCAACAGTAACATGCAGCTTACATGCTGATTCTTTAGTATGAATCTAATTCAATCTAATGATGTCAAATACAATAATATATCAGTCAAGGAGACCACACCAGTACTTTTACTTCAATACTTCAACTATATTTTGCTGCTAATGCTTATGTAGCCTACTTTTACCAAAGTAGAACTTTTCGTGCTTTTACGTTGGAGTATTTTCACATTGCTGAATTGGTAGGCTACTTTTACTTGAGTAAAAAGTACTTCTTCCACTGCTAAGCTGAATACAAGTTATTAAAAAAACGAATAACCTAGGCTACCATTTACATTAACTCATTTACTTCATCCTGTTCACTTACATTCATCCATATCATGACCATGGAAACCAAAGGACTCTGCACCTGACAGATTGAAATTATGCAACAGTGCCACCTACTGAGAAATTGAGCTTACAGCATGGAGGCCTATAGTTTAGTCAAATGACCACACTACTAAAAGATAGGAAGTTATTTTGTAATGGTATGAGTTTATCAATTACATTATTTTTGCGACATTTCAAATACTCAACACACAGACTCGTTGACGCAGCTGTAATCAGTCCGACTCTGCGCCCAGGTGTGTTTACGGGCTGAAATCACTTCCAGGCGCGGTGATCTTTTCAGCGGGTGTAGGCCCTCCTCACTTCTCCCAGGCCAAGAATGGACTGCAACCTGCAACGAATCCTTCCCTGGTGGTTTGTCGTTTTTTTTATTCAACCGAGGCCCAAGCGCAGTAAACTCCCACAACCCGGTCTGGAGTCACGGCATCATCCAGCCTCAGCTGCCGGCGCTGAAACAGCAGCACAGCGAGGTGCCCAGCGTGCGGCCTCGACCTGTCGTGGTCAAGTGTCACCCGGGTTCGATGGAGATCGTGGTGCAGGCTGACGTGTTTGACATGGGCCTTCAGGTGGACGGCAGACATCTGCAGCTGGGCTCAAACTCAGCGAGTGGGGGGAGTGACTGCAGAGCCGTCCCGTCAGGAGAGGAGGAATTCACCATCTGGGCCCAGCTGATGGACTGTGGTACGAAACTCTCGGTAAGCATTGTGATTCATTTTCTGGGAACCCGCTCATGTGTACTTACTACTTCCACCGTGCACGTCATTTTAGTGAAACGTTTGCCATGTTCGAACTGCTGGTAGTTATATATTCTTTTTTTTTTCAGTCCACCGAAGAGAAGATTATTTATTCCAATGTTCTGGTCTACTCGCCTGAATACTCGGTTTATGGTTTGCTGAAACTGGAGGTAGCAACTATTTCAATTGAATGCCATTATGAAAAGTGAGTCTTGCAAATTTAAAATGGTTTACAGCTATGTTCTATATTGTGTTTGAGGTGTAATAAAAATCTATATTTGTATCAGGCTTCTTGCATATTAGAATTGATGACTGCCTTTTTGTGTCTGTTTTCAGGAAATATTCTGTGGATGGCATTTCTATGCATCCCACCTGGGTTCCTTTAGTCTGCAGGACTTCAGTAGATGACCAGATAGACTTCAATCTGATCCTCATGTCTGGTATTAAAAGGATGGCCTTGCTGGAGCATCTTTTTCTCCTCTAATCCAGCTTCAGCTTGAAGATACCTTTGCCGTTTTGGATTATTGTTTGAAATGAAATGATGAATGTTTCATTTGTATCCCATCTTTGCAGATGATTGGCAGTTTGAGAGGGGATCGTCTACATATTTCCTGGGTGACCCCATTCATTTTGAAGTCTCTGCCATTATTGGTAACCATGTGCCCCTGCGTGTGTATATTGACCACTGCACTGCCACAGCAACTCCTGATGCAGATGCGAAGCTGAAATATGATTTTATTGAGCATCATGGGTGAGCTTCACAACCAAATCTTTTATCCCGCAACAATAAAATTAAAATTGATGATTTCCTTTAAACTTAAAGAAACTCAGTGTGACATTTTTGTCTTTCTTTGTTGCCAACAGATGTCTTGCTGATGCTTATGTGACAAACTCCAACTCGCGTTTCCTACCAAGAGTCGAGGAACACAAGCTGAGGTTTCAGCTAGAGGCCTTCAGGTTCTACCAAGAACCCAATAATCAGGTTAATTTGATTTGCTGATCAATGATTTCTCTACAATGTTTCTTCCAAACGTTTTCTGTTCAACGTAAATGAGACCTGAAACGGCGGGAGTATGCTTAATATTTCACACCAGTTTATCTCTCCCACAGGTCTATATAACCTGCTATGTGAAGGCTGTTCCAGTCACGCTGACTGTCAGCTCTCAAAACAGAGCATGCTCTTTAATTGAGAACAGGTATTACACCGAGGATGAAGCATCTTTATATTCATCAATGTTGTCTTGAGTGTTAAAGTACTCTAAGAGAACACGTGCATCGATTTAATCCCATATTGTCTGTTTTCCTCTCTATGTACTTCTCTATATCCTCCAAGTAAAATATGGCATTTTATACATATGAAAAATGTTTCCTTATCCAGATGGTGGTCAGTAGATGGGAACGACCAGGCATGCAGAAATTGCGATATCTACCACCGAGTTGTGGAGCCTCCGTCCACTGACCCTTCTAAAACTGCCATTAGCACCAAAGCCCGGCCCATCGTGGCTTCACAGGAAAGTTCAGTCCAGAACAGACCAGAACATCTTCCAGCCACTTATGTTCATTTCCGTCCAGGGAAGTACCGGAGCCAGCGCAGCAAACCTCAGCAATCCTCTGCTAAATTAATGAAGATGGGAACAAATTACGAAGCAGGTGAGTACAGCAGATTCTGGTTGGATTCCGCAATTCATTAGGTCCTATTAAACATATTAACAACTTTTTTTTAATCCATTGTTAAACAGTAATGTCAAATAAAACGGGGTTCTAATTACCTGAGAAATGAATGTTAGATCCTAAATCTATTATTTGAAAGATTTTAGTGCGAGTCTGACAGTTTTAAATGAGACTGTGTCATTTGTTTCATAGCGGAAACCCTTCAGCTGGGACCTCTTACTGTGCTGCCGTACAGTAGCTTTGTCGCAAAGCCAAGAGATTCCAAAAAAGCAATTTCTTCAAAGAGCAAGACCACCTGAGACTCAGGATACCTGACTGGAGATTATGGAGGATGAAAAACAAAAACAAAAAGGGATTTCACTGGTACCTCACATGGGATAAACATTTGTTTTGTACACAACAGACCAACCCTGTTAATGCAGAGATTAAATATTTTGTTACAGCAGCTCCTGCATTTTTGACAAATGATGAATCTTTCCTCCAGTAAAATTTTACTTTAACTGTGATTTTTTGTTGTTGTTGTTGTTGTTGTTGTTGTTGTTGTTGTTGTTGTTGTTGTTTTGGCTGCCCTATACAAAAACACAAGAACAAAATACACCATCCGGTAATTTTTGCACCATGAACCTGATCTGAATTTAGCAAACAATTTAATTAGCATCGGATTTTTAAGCACTCAAACTCATTAGACCCACGCAGCAGAAGTGGATGTCAGATGGATGCATCATTTGTGTACTTTAACACAAACCCACAATACATCCCTCGGACATCTGTAAAGATTCATCTGACATCATACCAGCTGTTTTCAACTGAAGAGATATACAGACATGCTATTAGGGAGCACTTCCTTCCATTACTACCCACAACCTACTCATGTAGTCACATTATTGATTATCATTGTGAAGGGTATGATGCGGTATAAAATGTTTGCTTTGCCTGCCACAGCCAGTAAAATGATTAGTCACAGTTCTGAGTAATGGGCTTCCTTTGAAAATTGTATCGTAATTGTAGGGTTATTGTTCACTTTAGTTTTAAGTTATGTAGAATCATTATATAGTTTATAGTTTTCTATTGTCAGTAAAGAAAAGTACCAATCCTATATTTATGTATTTCAGCAATTTTTCCAAGCTTTTGCTGAGTCTTGGCAAAAATCTTTGTCGGAAGCAGCACTTTGCACTTATTGCATTATACGAACTGATCTGTCTAAATGGATGTGGACCAAACCATTGCAGCCTTTTAAGGGATGACCTGACTTGACCTCTGAATGTTCACGGACCAGTATTAACATTGTAAATGAAAATCTTCTGTGCTTTTGCCAGCTACAGCATTAAAGTTATTGGGGCGGAGTTGTGTCAGCACTGTGGACAGCTCCCGTTATTGTTTCCCTCAGTGGGCGTGTTGACCGCTGTCCATGGTTCTGAAACATCTAACCCAGGCTCCTTCGTGTCCCGTCCCACCTTTAAGATAAATAGTCATTTCTCGTGTTTTTTCGACACAACTTATCGATTTTTTTGGGCGCCTGTTTACTTTCATATCGAATGAATAAGCCATTGCATGTCAGACTGGCTTTACGAATTGCTGGACGGTATCAATAAGCTGGAGCCACTAAGTGCATAATAAATCAGGGCATTTGAAGTACACTGGAGTTAATGCCAAGCTTATTAGCATATTCTGTGTTGCAGAGACTATACAGGGACATTGAGCTGTATGATTATCGAGAGAGGGTGAGTGCTTACTATTTATGGTATTTATATATTATTATATGTTATTTATAGTCGTATATGGACTTATTGTTTCCCCTTTCTTTTTTCAGTGACATGTCATCTGGGCATGCGGTGCATTGATGATGGCTCTGCGTCAGTGTTTCAATCAAGGCATCTTTCAGCGTATTATCCACACGTGAACTGTGTCGCCTGCATCCTGTTTTTCAAGCCATCAACGTCCACTTGATCATTGCATCCCGTTAACAGCGATGTTTGTCTACAGACGCCAAGTGCTGACGGTGTTTACTGTTTGCCTTGTTCGAACAGCAGTTTATTCCATCCGAAGATGTGGACAGAACCTCTGCCGGGATGACCAGGTCTGCTGCGCACAGGGAAACGACACCACCGCCGTCACCTGTTGCAGGCATTTCGTGGACAACACTTACTACAACATCGCCATGGTCACTCGGAAACTTTCCGGGATTCTCATTATGCTCCTTCTCTTCGCTGTGGGATACTTTGTTCAGAGAATGTTGTGTTCCAGGTCCAGGCAGCGCACCCCGCCAAACCATGGACCGCCTGCTGTTACCACATCACAAGAGCTGTTGATGGAGAGCTGTCCAGCGGACAGCCTGGTGAATCCAGCGCCTACTGCTCAGCTGCCCACATACGATGAATGCAAACGTCTGCCGACATATGAAGAGACAGTCCGGGATGGCGGCAGAGGACAAACAAGTACGTCATTTGGATAAAGTGGATTTGCACTATTTAAATTTTCGATTGTTAGGACGGTATTTTATTTGTACAACAAATCGCAGGACATATTTTCCCGCCGGGAACTGTGTGCCTCTGCAGGATGTTTTGACGTCTTTAATCGGTTGTTGCTCTATTTGGTCCAAAGAATATGAGTGGTTACAGGTTTTTTTTGTTTTTTTTTTAAAAAGCACCTTGTATTTATAGCTTGTAGGGTTAATACATTATCTTATGCTTCTTTGGTGTTACTGAGTCCTTCTGGTTGGTGTGACCCTCCGGCATTGCGCTGTCTTTTGGCTCTTTAATAATCATGAATTAATTCTGCAATAAAAAAATAAAAAAATAAATCCGTTTATTACTGACTATTTAACATTTACCTTATATAGGCTATATAAAAATTGCAGACTTAATATATTTTTAGAAATGGATAATCAGTATTTGTAACTTAACTAAAAGGAAAAAGGCCAACAAAAAAGATGGTCCACAACCAAGGATCACTGCAGCAATCTCTATAGCGGCAACACCTATTTGCCGCTGTCTTTGCTACTTATCTCGCTAATATTGACGCTGTTATCGGTGACATTCCTATGAAGATTTTACTGTTTGATAACTGAAAGATGATGCAAGCCATACATGATCACGCAGTTGTTAAAACAGTTATTTTAATACACAGACGTGGGTTTGTCTCTTTATGTAGTCTATCGCTTTTAACTTGCAATATAGTTCCAACTGATCACTGTAGCCCATTTATGTGCATAAGAATCAGTGACTAATAGAAACAGACTAAACAAAAAGGTCAGATCTCTTTAAATAAAATTGTTGGCACAAAGGAGTTTTAAGTCAAAAATCCATTTGTCATATTGTTTGAAAACAACAACAACACATTTCTTATAAATAAAACTTAAGGTTTTCGGCTCGTTCTGAGGTAGTGCACTTTTTCCTTGATATTTTCTTTCACTGCACCAGAGTCTGAAGGGAGTTTAACCATTTGGACTATTTGTCTGAATGCCTCTTCAACTCCAACTCCTGTCGCTGCAGAACAAGGCTGAACGAACCAGTCCCGATCAGAACATGTTTTTCTCAGGTTGAATCGGTCCTTGATTTCAGTAACAGTCAGTGCGTCGTTCACGTCCTGTTTGTTGGCGAGAAGAATCAGCGGACGGCCCCGCAGCTGATCACTCCTCAGGGTGTTTTCCAGCTCGCTTTGCGCCTCTTTCAGACGTTCCCTGTCAGAGCTGTCCACAACAAACACGATTGCTGAAGTGTCCTGGTGGAAATTCGGCCAGTGCTCTCGCATCTTCCCCTGACCACCGACATCCCAGAAGTTTAAGGCAATGTTCTTTCCTTTCTTTTTCGCCTCGAGCATTTCCACGTTGAAGCCGATCGTCGGGACGGTGCTGACGCACACATTGTGCTTCAGTTTGTAGAGGAGAGTCGATTTCCCAGCGTTGTCGAGACCCAGAAGAAGAACTTGAACTTGTGGTTGTTTAGAAACAAGCTGGCCCATGGCGATGTGGACAGACGTGGACAGACAAACACAGGCAAATCAAGTGGCACACACATCTTCCACACAGTGACGCAGTGTTTGCTCAGTGCGTTGCCTGGAGTTTAATAGATGAGCTATTATAGGTCCATGTAGACTTTAACCAGGATTCAAAGTTTGTTCCTCATCTTGTCTATTCGAGTTAAAGCATTGTAAAAAGATGACAGCAAAGTGTCTGATTGATGTCACAAAACAATACTCATAATATACCTTATTATGAATAAAACCCACTTAAATCGACTAAAAATACTTCAGAATGATAAATAACAAATGTGTTATTGTCTGTGATTATTTTGGGACTATGTTGCACAGTGCCTTGGATACATAGGCTACTGTATAAGAAGACGGGGATAATTTGACTCAAAATCTCTTCTGACAAAGTTTTGGGAATTTTAATCACAGATAGGATGCAACATGTGTGACAATCAATAGGAAGACAAGATGCATTGTAAAGAAGTCTTTACCCGCCAAAGAAAGAAATGCACGGTCTCCCCGGACCAGCCTTAGTCTCCTCCGTACAAAGAAAATACAAATCTGTAAATGTACATTTTTGTAAACAGTCTTGACATGTCACTGGCAATGGCACACCATTGTCTTCTTCAAATTCTTCTGAAAGTGCTTCTTTTTTTTCTTTTTTTTTTAAACAAAAGGTGCCATGAGCTACGAAACTCTTCACGTACCAAAAGACATTCTGGACATTTAGTCCTTCCCCTAAAGATGGGTCGACATACAACCCAAGTAGGCCTATATCGCATTCAAACTGCAATCATTAAAAAAAAAAAATATATATATATATATATATATATATATATATATATATATATATATATTGGATTTCAAAACGTTTCTAAAATTAATTCAAAAAATAAGAAAAATCAAAAGAAAAGGCAAGAGGAAATAAATTAAAGTTAGTCGGCCATTGGAGGGTGCAGTTTTGACCTTGACAGTCGACCAAAGTGCACTGACAGTTAACATTGTTTACTGTTATCAAAATGCGTCTACATCCCAACTCACTGTGCTGACTTAATCCAAGCTCCCTTCTTTTATTTGATCTACATGAAAAATATTTTATAAAAGTGTTTCAAACACATTGCCTCATTGAGCATAACTCGTACCCTCATCTCACCATCTTTTTCAGAATCTGACACTGAATATATGAATGCGTCACATAAAGAAACTCAGTCAATTGCAGTGACCAGTTCAGCCAACTCTTCCATGTCGCGGACACGATTTAACTCCACCTAAACTCCACACGCTGCGGTGTTGATGCGCCCTAGAACATCAGCGCAGGAACCCGAATCATCTGCTGCTTCGAAGACGCCAAAGGTGACGGGCACAAAAGACATCCAGTCCCAGGACGCCTGTTTTGATTCTACGTAAATCATTTGCATTACACCAGAAGATTTTATTTTAGTGTCAGGATCTGGTCCAGTTCTCTTCTGGCTTCACCCACACACCGCCGGTCGGGTTATCCATCACGTACACCAGTCCGTTGGTGTCACTTTGGGGCCAAGAGAGGGGTGTTGACTTCTCCTGTGCCCGGGCGGAGGAGTGAAGACAGGCCGCCTGCGTGGTCGCCTTATTCTGTATGCGGACAACTGAGGCCGGACTGGAGCACATATCCGTCTTCTGACACATGTTCACTGCGCCAACGCGCTGGAAGATCTCCCGGGCTTCAACTGAGGATTTGGAGCCGTGCTGTCCCATGTTGTTTGGAAGTTCAAAAATATTCCTTTAAACCATCCAAGGGAATTAGACAAAAAAAAAAAAAGCAGTATTGTTATGTTCTCGCTGGCTGCGTTGGCTGAAAGACACAACTGTTGCCTACCCGCACTTGTCTTGCTTATAAAGTGCCAAATCCATATAGAACAGGGCAAAGCATTCCCGTAAAGCTGAAGTGTGACGCACTTGATTTTATGGTTATTAGACACCCGAATGTTGCAGCACCGGTGTTGGGCATTTGAATCAGCTCATGTTCGAGCTATTCTGAGTCGCTCCACCTGCTGCAGACCGTCATCTTACATTGGGGTTGAGTTTCCTTGCAAACAGCAGCGCAGAGCTATGGCATGGAGAGTACTATTTGTGGTCCCAGAAACACTTACGTGTTTTCCCTCAATCTCAATCTGAGGTCATTACACCGCGGCTTTTTTTGTGAGGGAAGGTGTAACCCAGTAGTAAAACTGCGCGGGTTATAGTGTTTCATTTCTTGTTGTCTATTTGCTAAATACAGTGTCAATCATAGCCACCTTCGTTCAGACGTAGTTCTCATTTGGCTATATCGGGCAATGCAGGTTTCTGATTGGAGGAGTAGGTTAAGTCCCACCCCCTCCAGGTACTAGACTGAGCGCAGAGAAGTGAAGATGGCATGAACACCCTTCCGCATTGATAACCCGGTGGAGAAAAGTATGATGAAGGAAGGAGTGACCAACAAACATCTAACTGTTCTGCCCAGCAGCAAGCTACAGACCCAAAGCCTGCTTTGAGTTTTGACTTTGGTACTTCACCTCTTACTGAAGAATGGAAACAAAGAATTACTCAAAAGTTGAACACTTTCTCTGATGTGTTCTCACACCGCGATCTCGACTTTGGTCATGCAACTGAGATCCAACATCACATACGTCTTAAAGACGAGACACCATTCACACCAAGATCTCGACCCGTTCACCCTCAATAGTTTGAAGCAGTAAAAAAGCATCTTCAAGCTCTCCTTGGTGCAGGCGTCATCAGCGAGTCCGAATCCCCATTTTCATCACCTACTGTGGTAGTGCGACAAATGAATGGTGATGTCAGACTTTGCGTGGATTATCGGAAGTTAAGTCTGCAGACCATCCGTGATGCCTCTGCTCTTCCAAATCTAGAGGAGTCCTTCTCAGCTTTTGCTGGATCTCAATGGTTCTCTGTGATGGACCTCAAATCCGGATAATAGTGCATGAAGGACATCGATTTGAAAGAGGAATTACAGGATTATCTATATGGTAACACCTTTACTGTTATCACAGATAACAACCCTTTAACCTACCTTCTCACCACAGCAAAGCTTGATGCCGCTAGTTACCGCTGGCCTGCAGCGCTTTCTACGTACACTTTCAACATCAAATACAGAGCTGGCGAACAGAATCTTGATGCTGATGGTTTATCTAGAAGACCTCACGGATTGACAGAGGAAGACATAGTTTCCCAAGAGGAATGCCAGCGCATTGAAAAGTTCAGATCCTATCTCCTGTCGCCTGTTGGGTACTTTAAAGGACAAAGAGAAATCCCATTAGTGGGATTTTGTCAAGCCCCTCACACATGGATATAACTGCACAAAGAATGATGTCACAGGTTTCTCCCCAAATGAATTGATGTAAGTCATCCGCGAGTCCACGTTGGATGTTGGGGACCGGGTCTCAGTCTCCGTCTCAGAAACAAACACAAACTGGCTGACTGATGGGAACCAACAATATACCTGGTCACCAAGCAAAGGGGAGACATGCCTCATCTTCCGCCGCAAACTAAAAACACACCTCTTCCAACTTTACCTTGAATAGGAAGCACTTTAGTAGCACTTTGAAGTTTGGCTTTCTTTAAGAAAATGTTACTTTCTTGATTGTTGTTGTTCTGAATTTGTACCCTCACGGTTGAAATGCACTTATTGTAGGTCGGTTTGGATAAAAGTGTCAGCTAAATGTAATGTAATGTAATGTAATGCCTGCACATACCCTGAAACCAGAGAAAGGTGATGGACCACCGCGAACGCTCCATTGAGATCGCTTGCTCCTTTGTGGCTTCCTTTCACATGCAGAGGAAGAGGAACCTCAGCGGACCAGTACGCCTCAGAGACCAACGACTCGACAGAGTGCAATCCAACCAGACGGTTACAGTTCCGCTGAAGAGGATGATGAAATCTGTTTTCAGTTTGCACCATCACATGAGATGACAGAGACACGCGTTATCAAAATCTATGATACACCAAAACCAGACAAACACAGAGGAGAAAGATGATTCATCGCTCAGTTGTCGTTAGGTATTATAAGTTTGTGTTTAAATCGGTGTTGCACTGTTTATATTGCAGCCATACATTCCTGTTATGCACTCCTCGTGCTAATGATAAGATGTCATGTCTGTTTAAAACTACTGCACGTGTGCATTTGAACTATGATCTTAAAAGAAAGAATGTGAGTGTGTAATATGCTTATTCATGTTCTGGTTATAAAAAGTAAACACGTTAATTTCATAGTAAATGTTTAAAAAGAAAATCCTAATTCATGATGAAAAGAGAAATGATATTACCTAAGAAATACTGTACAGTGAAACCAATCAATTCTTTTAATTGCTGTTGTGCCACAGTTGTAGAATGAGAATTTGGATGTGATTTTCAGTCGGGCCTTAGAGAACTGAATTTAGTGATGCCATAGAGTAACAGCCTTGTTTATATACAGGTTAGGTTTATGAGTTACCTGGGAAACCCTGTAGATTTTGGATTTGGATTCTCCTTGACGAAGGCGATGACGAGCCTCCTTCAACCCTGAGGAGTTGGACCGCGATCACTCGTTGTTCCACGGAGGAGACCGTCCCTTCCTCCATCCCTTCATCCGAGTGCACCAGTGTGGTAAGACAGTCAAAGCCCGACATCTCTGACTATTTTTTTTGTTGAACCAGAGAGCTCTCTTTTGAACTAAACTGACTTGACTGGACCTATCCGACTAAAAACTGTTACGACCTCAACACGGCATCATCTTAAACGTTTGGATCCAAAGAAACTCTAAAACTGTTTGCACTAAAGAGACAATTTTCTTTCATCACCTGTGATATTGATAACAAGTTCATGAGTGTCATGTTTTCGAGCTGCGTTCGAGGGAGTAACCCCACGGCTCCAGTTGATCATTGTGTGTCCGTTATCTCCTTACATCCTCTCCCTTATGAATCTGGACATTGGTCCACAGCATATTGAGTCTTCTGTTAACCCCGTGTGGGTTACAAAATGATTTACAACGAGCAATTTGTGCGCATGTTGTAGGGTACTGGAACGAGAACACAACTGATTCAGATTCCTGAAAAGGTGATAAAAGCAGAAGGAGGACAATAATAGCTGTTCCAACGCATCTGTTTGGTTGCAGTCTTGAGCAAGGCACATGAGACTGAAGTGATCCAAGGGAGCTGTCTACTAGGACAAGCAGCAGCTGAAGAAATGTGCAAAAAATACATCAGTTCAAATTGATCTATACGTCTGACATTGATCGTAGATTACGTGTTATAATGACAAAACCTCCTGAAACCACTGATGAGGTATTCATGAAAAATGCCAGGTCTTTAAGATAATGAAGACTAGAAGGGGATATACAGATGAGTTTGTTTAATACTGACAGTTTACATACAGCAATTTTTTTTTTTTTTTTACACTTAGCATCCACTCAATCTGTGTGAATCACGGACTGCCTCTCCCATTAAAGTGATGGGTATTTATTTTATTGTAAACCTCTGCTCATGTACAGAAGGACAAAAAGATGAATATACAGTATGCTGATTTGGCAATGTGCCAGAGACATCCAAAAACTCAACAATAAATAAGGCATTAGGTAAACTGTTAAATGAAAACACACAAAAAAAATCCTCATTTCTTTCAACTGATGACAGGTCATGTACACAGCAGTAAAAGTTGAACTTAAAACATCATGAATCAAGAATGATTTACTGTAACTTTCCTCGACAGGTCGTTGCTGTCAGTGACAGCAGTTGTATTGCTTCAGGAGCGCATCATTTACTAGCAGTCTGGCCGCAGCTGTACAGCTCGTGATGAGTCATCGTTTAGTCCGCGTCTCAAGGCGTAGGTGAGTCTGGTGTCTGCTGCACTTCCTGTTTCGTGTGCTTCCCGGGCCAAAGGCAGCCACCAGTGTCCACACACACTTTGTTCATGAACATGGATAAGCCAAAGCACATGCCCTGATGCAGATGTTGTCAAACCACTGAGACGGAACAGTTCACATTAGCTCCAGAAATATGTGAAGAGGTGAAATGTCAGCTTCTAAATCATGTTCTACGTACATTAAATCCCTCCTGCATTACTGAGGATAGACGGTGTTTACGTTGGCTGATATGTAAGAATTTACCATTCCAAAAAATAAACATTTGAAGAGTGCTTCTTTTTTTCTTTTCTTTTTTTCTTCTCCTCAGAGAGCTGTGTGTGTGTGTGTGTGTGTGTGTGTGTGTGTGTGTGTGTGTGTGTGTGTGTGTGTGTGTGTGTGTGTGTGTGTGTGTGTCTCACACACTTTCTGCAGACTTGAAAGGTGACTTTAAAATGATGAAGTGTTTCTGCCTTCAAAGAAAAGAGTGTCTCAGTGTGAGTGATGGTGAGACAGGATTTCAAGAGTGATCACTCTTCAGGGACTTCTCACACCACTCTGTCAGAGATCACATACCTACTCCGGTTTCACTTCCCAGTGCACATTACTGGTTTGTCTCCGAGGACATCAAACTGTTCTAATCCATGTTTAAGACAGCTGAATGTGCATAAATCAACTATTAACTACTAATTTATTTATGTATTACTTTTAACGGGTTGCAAAAGTATATTGTGTCACAATTATGGATAGACAGACTGGGTATATGGATGAGATAAGTTGATTCATTAAATCTTCGCAAAGTTCTGCCATTAGAACAAATTTAACTGATTTATTTAGATTACAAATTCAATTTCCTTCGTCTCTATTTGAACAACAAATTAGAGACGCCATCTGTATATGCAATCCCAAAATTACTTCTAAAAAAGTCTTTAAAGGTGCATTTCATTCTCACAGTCAATTAGTCTCCTTTCACATTTACACTTTCCATTTTCCGACCAGCTTCATTTAAACGATATTTTCTTTTGTTTGACATGTGATTGGTCGAACTCCTATCAAGACATTGTTTTTTACTTTAACTACCCTTTTTCCACTGTGCTGACAGCTCAATTTCTTCTCGGAGAATCCGCTGTACCCAGTTGAAGCTGAATGCAGCCAAAGGATGGAACTACAAATGTTTTAACAGGCACCCTCAAGTCTACAGAAGGTGAGTGCTGTACACAAAAGATAAGATTTAGGTGTAGCATCACTTCAAATTCAATAAAGGTGAGGATCCACTGGAGTCTTCTTACGTTTGGCAACTTATTCCCAGTCAAAAGTGTAATAAACGCATACGATACTTCAAAACGCGGCAAGCAGGACGGTGCTTTTGCGGTTGCATTTTCAGGAACATCCTGTCGTTGCACAGTAATTCTTGAGTAGGCACTAGTTCAAGCCTCCTCTGAAGAAGCCTCCAGTGGAGCTGTACCATTCGTGTGCATGTACAGTAAACAGTAGTGAAGCAGTCACAGTCTTAACGTGTGCTGGTTAAGAGAGAATCCCCTTTGTGGTAGTCTCAGTACTGAACTTCTGTTTTTTTTTTTTTTTTTTTTTTTTTTATGTATTCATTCTTTTAGCAGATGGTTATAATATCTGTATTGTGTTCAAATGCCCTTTCTTAAAAAAAAAAACATAAAACAAAACCTCATTTTTACATGTGTGTGTGTGTGTGTGTGTGTGTGTGTGTGTGTGTGTGTGTGTGTGTGTGTGTGTGTGTGTGTGTGTGTGTGTGTGTGTGTGTGTGTGCGTGCGTGTGCGCATTTGTCAAAAGTACAGTTCTCAGAGTCCATCTAACTTCTCCCAGACCTCCTGTGATATTGTACCTGCTGCTATACCCAGAAGTTCGGGAAAATCAAGTAGATCACAATGTGAGCTTTAAACCTGACTACCTACTCCCCCGCCTTGCTGCTCCCCCCAGCTCCACTTTTGAACTTCACCACCATGACAGTGATGTTGTCAGGGCAGCCACGGTAGAAAGACTGGAGGACAATGCTCTTGGCACCGAAATGTGGCTCGTCCAGGCGCTCTCGTACGAACCGCACGGCCTCCTCGTTACTGAAGGCGTCCCACAGGCCGTCTGATGCCAAGATCATGAACTCTGGCTGCAGTTTGTCCAGGTCAAAGGTCATTATATCAGGGTCGGGAATGACTACGTTGAGGTTCTTCAGTGGGTAGTCCCCTAGGGAGCGGGACATAGCGAGGATCCCCTGCACTCTCCAGGATCCATTAAAACTGATAAAACCTCCTGGATGGGAAGAAATAAAAAAAATTAAAAAAAGTTATGTCATTATAGATTAAGCATAATCTGAACCTCTGGTGTTATGAAACAAAAACTGTTTGTATATCAATCTAAAACGGGATTTAAGTCTTTGTTTGGCCCTCAAATGTGTGAAACATCCTTAAACAGCTTTGCCATCTGTTTATAATAGTACACTGTTTAATACAGTGCAATTCCAGAACAGACCATCAGATGGCAGCCAAGGAACCCATATTCATAAGGCCTATAGTAACATTACATGCTGTATTTGCTTCATATTACATAGTATTGTAGATCTCATTGTGTACCTGCCCTCTTGATCCTCTTGCGCTCTTTAAGCTGATACGGCTTGTGGTCATGTGATAGCGCAACAGCATTCCCGTCTTTGTCACACAACACACCGCGCGAGTCTCCGACGTTGGCCACCGTAAGCTCTCTGTCTGACAGCAGTGCTACGAGACATGTTGTTCCTGGAAGGGGAAATTTAAAGAGAATGACAGGGGGGAAAAAAACACAAAGGTTGACAATAATTTTAAGTAAATAAACAATTGTGCAAACCAAATGCTAATTACTGATCGTGCCTTTTATTTTACCCGGCTAGAAGTAACCGAATTTTAGGATTTCCAGATCATTTTTAGTAACTTGTCACAGTTCACGTTTCATTGAATTTTCATTGAATGTTTTTTGTTTATCACGCTGCCCTTTAATGCAAGAGAAATCATAACATAAAATAACGTTTTGTGCTGGATATACAGTAATACATAAAACAAAGTTCAGCTTTTCTTATAGCAGTCATTGAAATAATATAAAAGAACGGCAGTTTATGTTTCATGTACATGATGTTTAATATTCGTAATGGAGGGTAAAGTGTCCAAAAGAGATCCGAAGAGTCCAAACTTTCAGTAGAAATAAAATATTTCCAGGAAGGAAAATGTCAAGAGAGTTGACGGCAGTTCCCCGGTATAAAAATATACTTTTTAAAGTGACATTTCACACTATAATAAATACAGTGATTTATAAAAGATTAGACTTCACCTAATCCTCAGAGCTCCAGGTGTATGTGTGATGACATACTGTGCAGAGATGTTTGACCTCGAAAATGTGATCGGAAGATTTTTTTTTTTAGAAGAAGTCGGTAGATGAGCGGTGCGAACTGTAAATGCAAAGGTGATAGGGCGCAACCCAGTAGCGAGCCCGCTCGAGAGGATCCCTTCATTCAATGTTTGACCTGCAGGTCAAGTATAGGCGAAGCACAATGACGGCATGAGTCTCACGGAGAGAGCGTGGTGAGTGTCAGTGGCTCGTCTTCCATTGTGTCTTTAATATTCAGCGCTGACATGGTGAAAGACTGCCACCAAACAAATCGATGACTGGAAAACAACAGGAGGCCAAAATGCGGGGGGACTTTTTTCAGGAAGATGTATTAACTGCCACCAACAGATCGATTTGCACCGTTTCTCTGAAATTTACATCGGTGAATGCGCGGCAGTATAATGTTACTACACGGTCTCACTCCAGGTCAGTCGCCAGCATTTCAAGCAGCTTGTACAAAAAGAGTCGATCGGCGAGGTAAATGTCAGCGGGGTTGCACCGGGCGGAGAGGAAATTAGGACATTTCTTTGGATGGACAAGATGCTGGGGCGCACCGCGTCCTTTAAGAGAGGCAAAGCATTCAGGACAAACTTGAAAGCATCTACTTCAACATTTCCACTTTGACTGTGATCTATTTTCATGACACATCCAGGCTGGTCATTTGAATTCCGCTGTATTCTCATCCTGCTTTCCCACAAATGTTTAAATGTCCCCTTTCCTTTTCTTTCTCGCTGTTGTCCCATAGACGGTGCACCAACGCCCCTCCCCACCCCACCCCCGCGCCCCCACACACACATCTACAAGGTCCACTTCCCACCGCTCTCCTCCCCCTCCTCACCTGCTTCATCGTGGTTAGCGGAGAGCTTGTCCAGCATCTCCCGATCCACAGTCAGGATGCGCTGCTCGAGGATGCTGGCGTACGACAGAGCGCTCTCTCTCCTCTCTCTCTCAAAGGCCTGCAGCTGCTGCTTCAGGGACTCGGGCAGGTGGGCCTTCACAAAGTCAGCTGCAGCCTGGGATGGGGAAGAGGGTCGGAAGGGAAAGGAAGACACAGAGAGGATTAGATTAGCGGGGCGCAGAGCCGTCTGCGCCATTAATGATGCAAGTAAACCTTTTAAGTGTTAGATCGGTAATACACAGACAAATGCAAGGAATTTTCCGAACTACACCATCTTTGAAAGATCTGATTGAGCCAAATCTAAAATGTTGATGGGTGTAGAGCTGCGTGGGATGTCCTCTTCCTGACTAGTCTCAGCACAGAGCAACGGATGTTGATTTACTTTAGACCACAGGTTCCCAAACCTTTCAGACCAGGTACCAAATGAAACCCCTTTTCCCCAGTAAGCTCCACTGCAGGTAATAACAATATTGTTTGACAAAATAAATGTTCCAAATTTAAAGTTCAATAGCCTCAGAAAAGCTAAATGTCAAAAACATGAGGCTAAATATACGTTTACATTTCTTACTAGAAAAAGTGTCACTTGGTGGCTCAGCTGCAGACTCGAGACTCTTCCTCAGCGTTGACGTGTTCAGCTGACCTGTCGGCTCCAGCGTTGCGATTTGCCTCTCAACTCGAGTTTCACACAATTCAATCGCTAAAACTAACAACCGAGGAGTCTGAATCTGACAGCATCAAACTAAAGCTGGCGTAAAAGAGAATGAAACGATTAATTCATTCTAATGTGATGTGTACGTGTGATAGATTGAAATTAAAGGACAATTATTTTTTTTTGCCAGTCGGAGTGCAGTCGTTATGCCGTTCAGCGAGGCTCTAGCAGACCACCAGGTGGAGCCTGACGTGCCGCCGGATGTACTCGTACTGCAGTTTTGGACTCACTGCTTTAGACCTTTCAGATTACATTGTTTGATATATAGTTACCAAAAAAAAAATTGTAAACTGTCGTTGCCAGGCAATGTGGTCCAACTCTAATTTAGAGAAGTGCTTTTTTTTAGTTTTGTACAGCAGGTGTTCTGCGCTGAATTATTGAACAACCTCCTCATTCACCAGCCCCCCTCCTCCTCCTCCTCCTCCTCCTCTTCCTCCTGCCTTTACCTATCTGCCTCTATCCTCATTTTCTCTGCCAAGATTCCCATTATGCTAATGCTGTCGAATCAAATCTAAAATGGGAAAATGTTACACCATCTTGTCTGTCTACAGAGTGCATATTTCATATTTACAGTTCCTATGGAAATTAGGCCACATTGGGCCGTTAAGTCCACATGCTTTACTGTGCTGCTTTCTGATCTACTGATATGCTTCAGCGATTCTGCAGCACGAGCGAGAGGCCTTATGTGAATTCAGTTTGAGTTAAATATGAATTTTGACCCTTCAGTAACAAAACTGTTCCTGAATATGGCCATACATTTTAGTTTTAATACCAAGTGAAAGCCAGAGTAAAACTTTTTGAAAATGTACACGTTGTCTGGTGCTACATTATATTCATATGCAACTAAACGTACCAGTTTACCTCAATGCATTATTTAAGCTGAATGACTAGCACAGATGAAAGCTGCAGCCACTTTAATTTTAATCCAAATGTTTATCGTGAAGTATATGGAAAAGGGCATTCAGCGTGGATGAGCAACGTGAACTGGAAGAGGCGTAAGAGAGATTATAACATTCCTAATTATCGGAAGAGAAAAACCATCTGGTCCTCCGTCCCCCCTCTTTATTTCCTTTTTGCTGGACGAGTGTACTCGATCATTCATTTAATTTGAGAGAGAGGCACTCTGAGCCTGGATCAGCAAAAGAGCTCCAAGTGCAAATTTCCATTTGCAGTAAATAACAGAAATTGTCAGAGTGAGTGCAGTTACAAAGCTCTTAAATGATTCAAATATTGTACTGTCTGTACATTTAATGAGTCAATGTAAAGTTTGGAACCAGCTTTATCCAAAGTGAAATCAGTCTGGATTTCTTGTTGACACTGCTGCTTTATGTCCTTTTTACTCCTCGACTCGCGTATAATTATAAATGCTATTTTTATACAGCGAAGTAGAGTGAAAGCTTATGTTAAACTACTCAAAGTTCCCGCTGCAACAGAAAATAGTCTCTATAAATCAAGTCAAAAGAGGAGCAGCAGCTTATGCTGACTTTTCATAATTTGGAAAAGTCACTGCCTCAAAAAAAAACAAAAAAAACATGTTTGAGTAATGTTCTGCATGTTTTCAGGGTCAGGACACGCTGCACCGAGACAGTGTTCTATCTGCCCATATTTGGCTTGGCACTGGCAGCATCGCTCCATTTAATAGCGGTGATGTGTTGTGCGTTTGTGTGTATTTACAAGTGCGTCAAACTGCAAAAAAAGTGCTGAAGCAAAAGAAATGCCATTGGATATTCGTGCATACAGTTTTGTTGAAACTATCATCAGCACTGAGGGTCCTGAAAGTTAAACACAGCTTTGACTGGGAATTGTGTTCATAGGACCTGACTGTGTTTCCAAATTTGAGGATGATGTCCGTGTATTGATGTTAATGACCCTATAAGGGTGACCCTAACCTGTGGCAGACGTCAGAGTGACCCACTCCAAGTCCAAACTCTGTTTGACTGTTTCTACTCATAACACAAGTTAAAAAAGAAAAAAGGAGAGGACAAACAATGATATGAAAACACACATGCAAAGATATACAAATGTAACTACAGAAAGAGATGATGCAAAAACGAGCAGGAGACTGAGTGAAAAAGAGGGCGAAAGAGAGAGAGAGAGAGAGAGAGAGAGATGAATCCAGACAGGAAAGATAAACATTTGTTTGCGGGACAGAAATAGACAGAGCAGTCCAGATGGGTAAACACCCCTTATTCTGTGTTGGCTGTCTCCCTCTGGATGAACACACCCCAACAGTAACTATTGTATGTAATATTTTTAAAGAAATAAATGGGCAGTGCTTTTTGTATTTTTCTTTAGAAGAATGGGAAAGAATCTGGATCATATCAGAGCAGTTCTGCTCAGGTCTGACTCAATGTTGAGGAGCAGGAGAACATTTAGTTTCAGCGCCAACCAACAGTTACAGAATCTCTGGACAGCTAACTAAACAAATCCCTCTTAAGATGGCAAATAAATTCCCTGTATGCAAAGGAAAATGTAAAATAGGACTTAAAATATTCTATTTAATCAAACGTTTGGATTGATTTATTGTTTTAGTCCATTTTAAACAATAGTTCCAAAACATCCCTGCTTCCAGTCAATTAAATGAGACCATTTGCTGGTTTTCTTGGCCTGTCAGTCACTATTTAATGGGGTCTGGAGTGCTAGTTGGACAAGAAAAGTAATAAAATAAAAGCTCTGGGAAGTTTTGAAGGACATTTTCCAATGTTTCCCCACATTTTATAAACCAAATGATTGATACAGCATATTAATTGAGAGAATAAAGCCAGCGCTTGTCATTTGGAAACTACAAATTAATAACATTTCTGTCCCAAACTCAGCAATCATGACTCATTTCTATTTTCCTCTGCAACAGCAGGCCATATTTGTTGATAATATACTTTATATAATCAATTTATAATGACAAATTCTTCCTCCTTATTTCTCATACTTGCACAGCTCTATAGCTTTTGTTTGTTGTATAGCCCATAAGTTTGCTTGAAATCTAAATACGTTTTCTAATAACAACATAACAATAGAACATGTGAGACAATTAATACCCATATGCTTATCATTTAGTATGTACTGCCACCTCTGGGGGGGGGGGGGGGGGCAGTGGTGATGATGTGACAGATGGTGTCCAGGACATGTAGTCTTAGAGCAGCCATGAGAAACCACTGACCCTTGACAACACAGGGAGTGGAGGAGAGAGACAGACAAAAAGCACAGACACACATTTCAAGCCATTGTGCACACACACACACACACACACACACACACACACACACACACACACACACACACACACACACACACACACACAAAGCTCTTTGTGATCAATCCCAGTCATCTCCCTTGACTGGCAGTGGGATGGTGGAGGTGTTCACACACAATGCTGAAGTGGGGAGGGGAAGTGCTGTCTGAAAACGGGCTGAACACAAGCGGTGTGTCTGTTTCAATCACATAGGCCAGTTTTGGTCCCAGAAACCAGTTATTTCTATGGAAAGTTGATAATAGCCGAATCTTAACTTTTGTGATTATAAACCTCAAATAATATAAATGTATTTATTTAGAATTTTATATATTCAATGCCCCAAAATGTGTATATGATGTGATGTAATTTGTACCTATGTCATTAAAATGCAGGTGTATAATGCTTTGTCTAAAACTTCCTGTCTTGTCTTGCAGCTCTGAATCACTGTGATGCTGAGAAGTCGCGCAGCAGCAGGTCTGGCCGAGTCCAACCAAAATGCAGTGTTATAAAATGGGCCCGTGTCACCTCTCCCTCCCAGCCTACCTCTCCACCGTGACCGTCAAATATCCCGAATATCGACGGGTGGCTCTTGTTGGTGATGTCGGTGAGCACCTCGAAGCGGTCCTCCATGTGGTCTCTCCTCCCCTGTATGGAGTACACGGCTACGTTGTTATTCTTGAACTCCCAGGTCTTGGAGAACTCCGCGTCCAGGATACTAAGGCCTCCCAGCCGGTCATTCTGCATCATTTCTGCCACTTTCCCCTTCACCATCTTCACGGCATCCCGGCTGGACTTGACGATGGTTTTCACCTCGTCAGTGTGGAAGAAATAACTCCACAGCGCCAGGCTTATGCACAACAGAAATAACGTCTCCGGCCTGAGGAGAAAATAACGCATGATCCGACCCAGAAGAGACAAGAGCGTCATTGTGTCTCCTATCATCACACGCAACCAAACTGCGGGTCTGTCTCTCTCCCCTTTTGCACAATTCACTACATCCGCTCAGCGGAACTAAGAAGGAATCGATTCACCACCACGATGTCAGACAAAGGCTGAATTTCAACATTTAAAGTGCTCCTCCGAGGGCTGCTTTCTCTACTTCGAGCACATTTACGCGCTGTGCAGAGCTGGCTGCCCAGACACCGGGCCGAGAAGCGAAGGACAAAAGCGAACAGGCCACCTTCATCGACTCGGTTCGATGTCTTGGTCCTATCCTCGGCTCTCTAAACAGCTGCAAAAGGGTTCGAGCTGAGCCGATCTCCCACAGCCCATTGTAGAGTGACGGATTTTTGGGGTTAGACCCACCCCGGAGAGAGACATGGGAGTCACCGGGGGGCGAGGGACGGCGATGTGACTTGGAGGTGTCCTCCTTTTCCGCCGCTGACCCCGTTTCTCGTGTCGGATATGTGTCTATTCGGTGGCCGCATCAAACATCACATTTTTCACACACACACACACACACACACACGCCTCCATTTCTTGAGAATTGTCAAAACACAAAGGGAGAGCGAAAACAATGTCGGAAGTATGATGGTTGGCTTAATAAAGCAAAACGGTAGCGGGAGCTGCATACTGGTCTACACGTCATACGATGGCTTTATTTTGAAAGTTTATAGCGGAAATGTGGTTTCATAATGGTCAGCTTGACACCGACTCATTCTTTAAGCGTCGCCGGCGCTGACAAGAGTGCGCAGCTGCAAACTCATACCGTGGACAAGTTAAACACTGGACCAATGGCGGTGGCTGCGGAATCAAATGATGATGTCATCCGGTATAATATATATATCATAGATCCTACTCACAATCCACACCGTGTATCTTCCATTCACCGTGTATACTCCACAGTGGAGTATTTCGTGGGTTTGCAGACGTTTTAAGAGTAACTGGACATTAATCAGCTCGCTATAATAGAATTATTAATCTCGGCCCGAAATAGAATGAAATTGTATCCGTACATACACACGGTCAATATTTCTAAATGCTCACATGAGCAAATTATTTTAAAAATAAATAAACATGGCAAGGCACAATAATAACTAATTAGAGATCTTAACTTGAATTTCTATTGCCCAGTAATTAATGCAACAGTAGAGGCCTTTGTTCATGTTAGTACCAGCCGTCATTAGACTGAGAAAATGCTGCCCCCTGGTGGATCTCTGGATTAAAATATCATTGGTTCGGTCATCATCTATTGTCTAAGGAAGAAAACAAAAATCTTACATCACAGCAGAAAAATTCAGTCACACAAAGTAGTAATAGCACATATTCGAAATAAAGCGGGAGCAAAGATTATATAGTAATATAATCAAGTAGAACTTCATTGTCCCTCAGAGAGAAGAGTTTCTCTGACTTCAGCTTTTTGGCAGTTCATTTCAAAAGTGAAATGCTTTGCGCTGAAAGCTAGTCATCCCCAGTTCAGTGTTATACAAGGAACTGGGATTTTGTGTCATGGTTGTTCACTTTTAACAATACAGGCCATATAAACGAAAACACAAAAATGCTGATGTGATCATTTTGCATTTAGCACAGTGCATATTGCTCCATTTTATATTTTCCACCTGTATTCATTTTTATGCGTTTTATCTGTTTCTTATGCATTTTATCTGTTTTATCTCATTTCTTTTCTATATTTTTAATTGTTCCTTTATATCTGTTTTTATGTGAAACACTGTATGTAATTATTTTTGCTGTGAAGCACTTTGAGCTGCATTTCTTGTATGAAAGGTGCTATACAAATAAAGTCTATTATTATTATTATTATTATTATTTTCAGATAAGTCACAGAACTGAATGACACCTTGGTAAATGTAATCCATTGGTTTATGGGTAGTGACAACCATATGAGGATACAGGGTAGCTTTGTGTGTTTTTTTCTGTTTTGAAAGGCAAAACAAGTTCTATTAAGACTCCATTAAAACAGTCAGCAGTTCAAGTGCATTTTTAAGAGGTAAAAGTTGAGGGGACCAATTCAACCAAATTCTTATAAAGCACCGATCATATTACATTTTCATAAAGAGTATTGATCAGAGCGGGGACGTCAAAACTGCTATTTAAAGAACTGCAACTATGTTCTCATGAAACAGTTTAATATTGGGAAGAGGTGTAGGTGATGGGACTCAAGTTATTTTCGTTTTTTGTTGCTGTTTCAATGTTTGTTTGTTTGTTTGTTTGTTTACCGCAAAGATTACACAAAAAGCATTTTAGTAAGTGTTCATTTAAGTTTTCAGGATACATTGTATTGTATTGATGATAACCTTGAACTCTTCAACTTAAAAAAAAAATGTAATCAGATTTTCTGTGGAGTTAATGTCTGAGGCTGAAACAACATCGGGCACACATTCGGAGACGTGTGACGCTCGGTTCACTGGCGCCAGGTTTCCGTGAGGTTTACTGGGTTTACTGGGCTCTTTGGGTTTGTTAGATCAAGGGAGGTGAGTGGTTGGATCAGTGTTGCCATGCCGCCTGTTTTAGGACATTGATCCTTTTCCCACCGGGTGATCCATTTTCTGCTTTGAGGTACTGCCAAATGGTGTGATCGCGACAAGGTGTTGCATTTGGTAGCTCTCATATGAGGCGTTATTCATTACCAACAATGTGTGAGTTTGTGTGTATAAACAATATCTACACATGTTCTCTGAATGTGTGTCCGTCTTTGTAGCTTTATATTTCTTTTTCCTGTTTGTGTACAAAGCGAGCATGTGTGTGTGTGAACGACGCCTCAGCAGCATATGCACTTTCGGACCCTGGATTCATATCCCATATCACAAAGAATAAAGTCTTGCCTTGTATACAACCTGCTTTATTTCATATCCCTCAGGAGTCATGTAATCTGTTCTTCCCAGCCCACCTTCCTCCCAATAACCGCCAGGGATTTCTGTCCCTTGTTGTGCCGTTGGCTTAAAGGTGCAGAAGTTGGGCTACCAGAGCAATAAAAGGAAGGAAGGTAAACAGCATCGATCACTATTCGGAGGGGATGGAGTGAAGAGTCAACACCCTCTACATCAGCAGGTAAGATGCACTTGTTGCTTTGTTTTTACATTGTGGACCAACTGCATTGCAACAGAAAATGACCGGTGCTGCGCCTCCTTCATCTGCGTTCCTCTGACTTCCATCAGATCATCGTTTCAAGACTTCAGCATGCCGTCCGTTCGCCTCGTCGTCCTGACCGCTCTCTTCGTGGCCCTGGCGGCCGTGCTGACCTCAGGTGCCCGAACCACGCGCTGGCCCAAACCCCAGAGCACAAAGAAGCCCCCTCGAGCCGGGAGCAGCGGTGGAGGTGGGGGCGTCGGAATTGGACGGACCACCACGACAACCCCATCCCCGACCAACAGCCTGCACACAGAGGAAACCACTGAGATTATGTCGGATGCGTACTCCTTGTCCCCTACAGACAGCACCACCTTCTCCATCGACACCTATCCAACCGAATTTCACGCTGATGCCATAGTGCCCCCCGGGAACACCCATGGAAACTATAGCCTCGACTACAACGAATGCTTTTTCAACGTTTGTGAGTGCTGTCCACCAGAACGAGGTCCTGTAGGGCCCGTGGGAGAAAGAGGACCACTAGGGCCACCAGGAGAGAAGGGCCCCCTGGGTAAGATGGATTTTTATTTTCTGGAAAATTACCTTTTGGAGGCCACAGTTTGTCCTTCCTCCTACTCTTATCTGTTTTACAGGGTTGCCAGGAGAGAAGGGAGAGACAGGGCCCAGAGGACTTCCAGGACCAGCGGGATTACCCGGAGCCAATGGTCTCAATGGCGACATAGGTACAAAGGAGCTTAACATCAAGAGAGTTCTTGAATGTCTCTCGGTTTCTCTCTCTCCATGCCTCTCTCCTCTTTTTCAAAACGCTGCTTTGTATAAGTACTTTTTGGATGTTATTTTCTGCACTTTATTTATCAAAAATGCTACAGGTGAAAAAGGTGATCAAGGACCTGTGGGTCTACCTGGCACTCCTGGGATCCCAGGAAAATCTGGAGAAAAAGGTGTGTAGTTTACCACAAGAACTTGGGCAGAGATTTTTAGATAATCTATTGAAGTATTGTTTGATTAAAATCCATAAATTCACCTCATAAACCTGTAAAATTAAATATCTTATTGGAAAACTGAAGTGCATCCCATTTGAAACTTCTGTTCCTATACGAACATAACCTCTCCACATACTACAGGTGATCCGGGCCCCAGAGGAGAGAAAGGTGAACGTGGCTTCAGTGGATTGAAAGGGGACCCTGGAGAAAGAGGAGCGCCTGGCCTGAATGGGACTAAGGGCAGTGCTGGTCGTGAGGGGCCTATGGGTCCCTCAGGGATACCTGGGACAAAGGGTCAGAAAGGCGAACAAGGCCTTACAGGCGAGTGTTTACCAGGTGACAAAGGTGATGTGGGAGAGCGTGGTCTGAGAGGTGAAATGGGCCCCCCAGGGGTGAATGGAACTGACGGTACAAAGGGAGAAAGGGGGTTCCCCGGGCCTCCAGGAGGGAAGGGGGATACTGGGGCCAGAGGGCCTCTGGGACTACCGGGTGGGAGGGGCATGGCAGGGTTGAGGGGACTGAAAGGAGGGCGTGGGCCTCGGGGCCCTAAAGGCCCTCCCGGTGAAAGTGCGGAGCAGGTTCGCTCTGCTTTCAGTGTGGGTTTGTTCCCCAGCCGCTCCTTCCCTCCACCCAGCCTGCCTGTGAAGTTTGATAAGGTGTTTTACAACGGGGAGGGGCACTGGGATCCAGCACTTAGTAAGTTTAACGTCACCTACCCGGGGGTCTACTTATTCAGTTATCACATCACTGTGCGCAACCGGCCTGTGCGTGCTGCCCTGGTGGTTAACGGGATAAAGAAGCTGCGGACAAGAGATTCTCTGTATGGCCAGGATATCGATCAGGCCTCCAACCTGGCACTGCTGCAGCTGAGCGAAGGTGACCAGGTGTGGCTGGAGACGCTGAGGGACTGGAATGGAGTTTACTCCAGCAATGAGGATGACAGCACTTTCTCCGGCTTCCTGCTTTACCCAGACTCAAAGAACAAACCAGCTGCTACGGAAAACCTGTGACTGCAAACCTCTGACCTAAACTGAGCTCTGAATTTAACTTCTTGTAGGTGCTTGCACAGCCTTCAGCCTTTTGCGCTGCTCTGTCAAATCCTTGTGATTCAGCTAAATATCCGGACGCTTATTCTCTGCTTGTTGTTGCTGCGTTAATCAAACCAAATGCGTGAGATGAATGAGGCTTGATTACACCGCTGTACGCAATATTTCCGTTCTTTTTGACACTGCATTAAAAATGACTCAGCTTGAAATGAATTACCCTTGAGTCTCATTTACTTAGAAACAGAAAGATGATCTTATTCATGAACCATTTGTCGTTGCAACGAGGATAGATAAGCTCTGTGTCAGTGAGCCATTTCCGAGTTTGGATACATAATTGAAGTCAATCATGTATAATTGCGTTTGGTCACTAGAGGGCGCAAGATCCTCAACTTTTACAAAGATGCACTGGACATTATTTTATACCCAGGTATTAGGCTGAAGAAGAAGAAAATAATTGTCATTAAAAATTGCTGCAGACAGAGTCTAAGAAATTGATACTTCATCATCAAAATGTTAAATAAATAGAATAGTGCAAAAGAACACAGTTTAAATGCACCAAAATCAATTCTCAACTCAATATGTTTTTGTTCACTTATTGAAGGCAAAACAACAAAGAGGTAATGTTACCAAGATTCTTCTGGACTTTTACACACCATTTCTAGCTCCCACTTGTCATTCACCACAGCTCAGCCTCTGCTTAGTTGAAATCCCTGAATTTGGTTCATTTTGCCAACGGTGACTTGTTGGGGACTGTAAAACACTGAATAATAAAAACAGCAGCAAGAACAGAAGTGAAATAATGTTCTTTCTCCTACTCATCAGCAAAGATTAAAAGCAGTAGTGTAGGTGAATAAGATTCACAGAAACACAGAAGACAGATATGATTTTTTTTTTTTAAATACGTCATACAAGCTGATATAAATAAGATTTGAAGCCTCGTTGATATCACACACCCATACTGGAACAACAGATTGGCTGCCTTGGCCCTGAACAGGGAGGATAACCCTCTGCTACAGAGCAAGGTGCAACATCAATTATACTCCAGTGTCCCCACAGGGTAAAATGAAAAATAGCATTGACTTTTACAAATGCTATATCTCATTAGACTCTAAACAGTCGAGCCCTCTCTCCAGATTATAACTGATAATAACTCGTATTCCTTTTCACCACAGCAATCCATTCAGAAGATTAATTGTATTTAGCATTTGTTACATTGAGAGGCTTTTGAGACAATTTAATGTAGTGACATATTTGTTAAATGATTGGGGGATTCGGATTCAAAAGCTTTTTCACTGTGCAGTGTCGTAATTATTACTTTATGGGTTCAGGGAAAATCTTTTATTAAAAACAACAAGAAAAATAAAAGTATTTATTTATCTAACTTTGCCAGAAATCTTAAGTAGGTGTATTAGAAATATTTCATAACAGACAACATGAGTCTCATCACAAATGGAGCGAGATACAGTTTGTGATATATTCTCAAGTTTTGAACATCTTGAAGTTTATACCTGCTTCATGCGTTAGTTTGCCTTATGTCTTCTCTTCTTCTGACATCTTCTTTTTTCCACAGAAAATGATCCTCAAATTCCATGACTGATAGAGGATTAAGAACATCTGTGTGGTGAAATCTTCACTGTTAATGAAGTCAGTATTTAAGGAATTAATCACAAATCTGTTCCGAAATCTCCTCAGCAAAGTGGTATGATTTACCTTTTAAGTTTGGACTTTTTATTTTAAATCAAAATCCTTTAAAATTGTCGCAAGTTATTCACATTCTTTGATTGTTAAATTATTGCACAACAATAAACTGGGCATATATCTAAGAATTTCATATTCATTTACCATTACAATATACTAATGAGTGCTTTTAGGATTTATGCATGTCTGATTCATTTTTATACAAATCTGCGTGAGACTTGGAATTTTTCACTTGCACCACAGAACATGTATATTTCCTCTGTTTTCCTGAGAGTGACTCAGTGTTCGATGTAAATGTAACCAAAGCTGGAGCCCGCAGCACACAAGGAAACAAACACTTACTGTAACATGAAATATTGTGGCATAATAGACACTGGGAATTTTTTTTTTTTATCATGTCCAAATGAACATCATCAAAGACAGTCTTTATTTTTGTTTCTCATGTTCTTATTTTATAAATAAAAAAAATAATTAAGAAGCTGGTGATTTAAAAAACTAAAAAAAATCCAACACTTGAGCTTAATCTGTATGCGTCTACGATAAAGCCAAAAGAATAGAAATCACGCAATGATCGCTACTTAATTGTAGTTAAATGCAGTGTGTGCATTTTAAATGACACCATTTTTTTGTGTGAATTATTTAGTGAACAAATGTATTCAGTTTTGTACTTTTCTTCTTTTTTTTGTACTTCTTATAGCACTTTTTTATCTGTTGTATCTTCTAAGCTAAAATAATTCTCAAAATTGGACAAATTTTATTGATTGGAAAATTGATTTGAGCATTATGAGCTGATGAAAATACAAGTTTAATATGTCGCACAATATGTATAACTTAATGAAGAATACAGAACAGAAACATAATGAAACTTGATAAAGTGAAAAGCTCAGAATGACATCTCCATCTGCTGGTGAAGGACATACATTTCTGTCAGATTTCCACCTTATTTATGCTGTGGTTTGTGGCGATGGTGGTGGTGTGTGTGTGTGTGTGTGTGTGTGTGTGTGTGTGTGTGTGTGTGTGTGTGTGTGTGTGTGTGTGTGTGTGTGTGTGTGTGTGTGTGTGTGTGTGTGTGTGTGTGTGTGTGTGTGTGTGTGTTTGTTAAAGTGTTATTTTGCTTATTTGTTTATAGGCCTATCTCTGAATATGTGTGCATAAGTGTGTGTGTGTGCATTTATGTATTTTCTACTACTCTGTGTGAAAATATAAATAACTACCTTGGCGGTGTGTGCAGTGTAATCTGTCCCCAGCAGGCTGGATTCCCACTGTGAGAAAGACAGTATATTGTTCCTGCAGCACCACAGATAACAACTCATTAGCATACTGAATCATTTGGCTGCAAGAGCCACTCTGCCACCCATCTGCACTGAGCTGATAAACACACACACACGCACCAGCTCACGTACACACACACACACACACACACACACACACACACACACACACACACACACACACACACACACACACACACACACACACACACACACACACACACACACACACACACACAGAGATCTATGCAGCGCACACACATAAACACAAGCCCAGTCTCATAAATACACAAACACACACACACACACACACACACACACACACACACACACACACACACACACACACACACACACACACACACACACACACACACACACACACACACACACACACACAGCCACAATCTTCCTCTCACTCCCTGTCTTTCAATCCCTCATATACACTTCCTGTACCTCTTTCTTTTGTGAGTCTGCGTCTTTTTGGAGAGAGGAACACTGAAGCAGGTAAATGTTTGGCAGGCATTAACCCAGACAGCCCCTCAGTGGAGTCCCAGCAGAGCCAGAGCAGAGCACAGGAGAGGTCTCCAAACACCTGGATGTCTCTGATGCTCTCTGCAAGCAATTATTGCCTTTAGAAATGTCTAAGTGCTGATTCTGTTGTAGTAGTGGTACTGGTGGCAACGCCCACTTGGTAAAGTTTTGTAATATAGGGAAGAAGATTTCATAAAAAGCTGAATTTATTCTTAAGATATATCCATTTATATATATATAAATATTTTTAAAAGAACACAAGTTGATGAACATAACTTTCCTGTTGCGTAAGTGAATAACTTATGGGCGGGGGAGTCTTGGTCAGTATGGCAGTTGCACAATGTGTACAGCCACAACAGCAGGCAAACGAGTGCAGCGGAGGCTGTCAAAACCACTTTCACAATGGCAGGATATCCTGCAGGTCACCGAGCCATGCTAACCTCCAAAGGAAGTTGTCACTTGTTGGGAGGAAGTGAGGATTCTAGCGTCCACCGGAGGAGTTTCTCTGAGGAGGTTGTGGTTTTAGCTATACACTGTGCAGATAAGGTGGGAAAGCATGAAAAGATCTGAGTTTAGGGATGTCACTTAGATTATGCAATTCCGAAATAATGGTTAAAAAAAAAATAGAAAAAAAATGTCATGTGTGATGTGGTATGGCACAAGATGATCATGTTCAGCACAGTTTCTTGAATTGAATTGAATTAGACCCACAACATGCTTGAGTGAGATCAAATATACAAAACTTTTCATCCGTGTGTTTTATTCAGGGGTTTTGTATAAAATTCATCAATTTGACATTGGATATATTTATAATTACAGCTATCATACAACAAATATGTCATAACCAAACGTACAATGTCCCTTTACTGCAATTCATAAAATACCATAGTTACCAAAGGTACCAATATAGGTCCTGCTGAAAAAGCAGAATAACCAACAACAGTGAGCAATACATAACTGTCTTTGTCAGAAAACTGCTGGTGTTCTTATGATATTAACACTGTGCGATGGTGGTGGTGGTGGTGGTGGTGTGTGTGTGCTTCCACGCATGCCTCACGTGTGTATGTTTGCACGTGTACATGTGAAATGCGGCAATGAAGGGATTTATTCGTGTACCTTACTAAACTACAACTGCATTACAGTTTAAAAAAAAAAAACACTTAAACATTCATATCAAAAGGACAGCATGAGTCAGTTCATGATTTCATTTGACCCATGTTTTGTACACTTTAAAGAACACTGCATGTCTTGTACCTCCACAGCAATTTCAAATAGATATATTCATTCCAGGCAGTGAAACTGTTTGTCTGTCTTGAATTATTATTTGGTGTCATTTTCTCATCACCAAAGTGTAACAGAAGTGAATGGTACCACATTTGATGTACTTTATGTTCAGTTGCTCACTTTACATTTTGAGTTTGTCTAACCTCTTCTCTCCTCTCTCTCCTCTCTCTCCTTGTCTCCTAAAAGACAATTTTGCAAGTAAACCCATTGACAAACACACTATAGTACATTTTAAACCACATGACTTGAATTTGAGTCGCTGTTATTACATTGTGCAGTGGAAATATAAAGCTATTTACAATACATATGTAACTGCATGGGCACATTTAGAGTCCGGTCTGTTTACTTTAAGGCCTCCGACTGAGGCAAAGTTTCTTTTGCGTCATTTTTCTAACGCATCCATTTTGTTGGGCACATATTTCCAGGTTTACCTTATTGACATTTTACAACCATTTACTTGCAGCACCTACCAAGAGAGGTGATTATATTTTGGCTGTGTTATATTGTAATTAATAGTGCCATTAGTGAAGCATTGATCCTCATCAATACACATCAAAAATCTGTCTCTTGAATGATTATTGTTTGGTTTTTTGTTTGTTTGCCCTTCCTTTAATTTTTCAGTTTTAGATTATTGAGTCTTTGGAACTTTCAAAACACAGAAAGTTTTCATCCACAGGTCAGTCAAAGACATGAGACATGCAGAATTTACAAGTGTTTTGCTGGATCTAATTCAACCAAGCTATTTATCAGCACTACTCGGGTGTAGTGTGGAGAAAATAAAGCGCCCGTGATCCGTTTTTGACACCAATATCTCACTATGTGGAGCTCGATTCTCCTTCCTACTCTGATCACTCAAAGCTAACAGGGTCGTGAGCATATCCATCTCTTTTTAAGTCTCTCTCCTTGCTCCCTTTCAGTCTCAGGTGTTGTGTCCGTGGTCTGTTGGCATCAGCATCATCGGCGGCTGGAGCCATCTAATGGGCGTCCATTGCGCCTCAGATCCCGAGCAGCTAGATGCAGTTGGGGCCCACGTGATGCTGATAGAGTCCTTGGAGCTGGAGGTGAGTCCTGGTCCTCCATAAAGCTCTCAGGACTGCCTTCAGCGTCGCCATCAGGCAGGCTTCCACAGCTGGAGCCTGGTGACATTGTCTCCAGAAGATCATCCCTGGCCAAGCCCACGACTGTGTCCTGGTGTGGTCCACCCTGAGGCCCCCCCTCATGGGCTGCAACCCCGACAAGAAGCCCCGTCTCCCCATCAGTTGTGCTGCCAACATTCCTCCCTCCATCCTGATCCTCCAGGAGGTTGGAGAGGAAACTGATGTATTTCATAGCGAGCCGCAGGATCTCATTTTTGCTCAGCTTCTTGTCTGGAGGGTGAGTGGGGATGAGTTTACGGAGCTCTGAAAATGCCCCGTTTACATTCTGCTGCCGCCAACGTTCACGACTGTTTGTGAAGATACGACGTACAATCTTTGGCTGGCCAGCTAGCAGAGGAAAAAGGAGGGAGAAAGACAGACAGGGACAGGGTAAGGTGACAAGGCAGTGATACAGAAAGTAACGCAAAACATGAAATGCAGAGCTGAATCACAAAATGTAGTTCGTAAAGCGGTGGAGCGATTCAAGTGCAAAAATAAGAGTGGAAGAAGTAGCAGCGGGAGATCAGATGCACAACGGTTCTGAGAAAAAAATGACTGTAGCTACTAAAACAACAAAGTTAAAAAAAAAAAAAAATGGTCCTCTGTACGATCGTTGATTTTTACATGATGGAGCATAAGTTGTGCTGTATGCTTTTCATATTATACAAGAGATATAGGTCGTTTGGCATTCCAAGCCCTATGAACATGTGTTAGGGAGACCGTGTGTTCGCTATTAGGCATTCTATGTACTTTTTATTTATTTAGGCATAATAAAATGCTCCACTGCAGGTAGTCACATCCTCCCACCCCCAACAATGGTGTCTTCTAGGCTATTGTTGCCCTTGGAACACACCCAGTGTATCTTAATCCTTCAGCCCACTCTGCAGTAAAACCTTGGCATGGAGGCAGCAGCACCCCCATCCTCCACCCCTGTATATGGCAGTGAGTGGGCAGCAGAGGAAAAGATGTTTCAAATGAAATTAACCCTAAATCCGCTTGAAAAAGGCTTACTTTCATGCCATGCAGGTACATGTATTTGACATTCAGATTAGCAGCATTTGTTTATGCCATGAATTATGATGTATTTATTCCTCTGGGGTTAGCCACTTTCAGAATTTTCTTTTTTGCAAGGCATCTTCTGCAATACTCAGATTAGATACACTATAGATCCATGTCAGTGGATGAATGACAATGGCGATGAGGAAGGGACGTTTGGGGGACTAAATTGGCAGAAGGAGGACACAGCAGAAGTGCGTCTTACCATACTTATAAAAATCTAAAATGCGCCTACCCTCGTCGAGTTCAACCTCATAAGGCGCCGGGCGGCGCTTTACCCTGTTGCTGGGGTACATACTGTACTGCTCCGACTCCCCTCCGAGACTATAGCAACAGAAAGCAGACAAGAGGTGCACAGGTATATAAGAATATATGAATTCTATCATAATTGGCTTTTTTTTTTCTAACCCTTACTGTCCACTCCTTCCACCAGGAGCACACATACACAGACACATACACACATGGTCTAAACTTGTGCCAAATATGCACGTGCTAAAGAATGAAGCTAAATATAACGTGAACTCATTCAATCAGATTACAATCATCTTTGTCCCTGCTCTATTCCTGCAGGGCATAGCAGAGCAACATGTAGCCTAAACGCCTTTAATCTTAAAACTTTCCCTCCCAATGATGTTAAAACGTGCATTCCTGAAACTATATGATTTTCTTTATTTTTCAGACTCCACCTTTACCTGTTGATGGCGGCGAGAGGCTGCGCCAGGTTGTAGAGCATCGCCCGGGCCGGGACAGGAAACGCGTTTGGGCTCAGTTGGACCATTCGAGCGTCGTCTCGTTGCGGCGGCAGCGGCAGCGGTGGAGGTCTGCGAAGTTCCGTGATCGGCACCAAATGGCTTTCAGTCCTCTGTTCCACCGCTTTTATAGCGTCCCTCCTGGAGAGCTCGATCACCGGCACTTCCCTTTTCAGGTCAAGGGCGTTGTGAGAGGCAGTTTCCCTGGCAACGCCGTTGATGATGATGCTGATGCTGGTCCCGTTGCTCGAGTTCTGCAGAGGAACGTCATCCGTCTCCTCAACCCCCTTGAAGCTCCCTCCCCTCTCCTCCTCCTCCCCCTCCTCTCTCCTCGGCTCCTCGTCCTCCTTGCATCCGTTCTGTCTGGAGATGGTGGAGGAGTCCTCTCGCTTCACAGGACCGGATTCTGCATCGGGACTCCCAGGACAAAGCTCCTGCTGCCGTTTTTCCATCATCTTTACACCGTCACTACTTGCTCGAGTCCACTACGTCCTAAATAAGATTTCCCTCGATTAATTCAGAGTCCAGAACAGTATTTGTAGTCGCAAAATACCAGATATAACGACGCATTTGGTGTCCGTGTGATCCTATAGGAAATTAATAATTTATCATTATTATAAAATCTTTTTATTCTTGCTACAATTATTATTATCAATCGCAGAATGTCCAGCAATATAAATAATGTAAAACTGCAATTCGCAGGGGATAATTGATGGTTAGATTATTGTTTCTCGTAGTTAATATTTTGTTCGATATATTAAAATAGCATTTATTTAGAAAATCTCGGAGAGCCTAAATATTTTCCACATGATTACACTAATTTGACAATCTATTACTATTAAATTCAAATATTTCTCCGTTCTCCAGGATAGGAGGCTACATTTTTTTTGTGAAATGCTGAGGGTGTGAGAGCTTGTCTTAAAGTCAAACAGGTAGGCCTATGTGATGTGATGTATTTTTTGTAGCCTCGTTGTACATTTCTGAAACTGCCTCCAGTTGATCGTTTTCTTGTAGCTGATGAGTTCAAACGTTTTATTTTATGGTCTCTTCGTGCATGTGGTGGTTTTCTTTCTATATGCTGTTATCTCACGCTTGCTTGGCCTCCAGTAGGTTACAGTTTTTGCTGTTATCTTACCTACGTTTGAACTCTGAATTAATTCACATACGAATATATTAAAAGATGATTCTGTCTGCTGTTGATTTGGGGGTAAAATTGTCGCCTTGTACAGAGACTGTGGATCCCAGGACTACGAAGAGATCTTGTGATATTTCTCGTTAAAATAACATCTCTTCTTTAATCACTGTCTTCAGCTGATTCCAGAAAAACCTCGTGAAGCTTCAGAAATACTTGGGTCGAATCATTTTAATAATCCGGGTAGGTGGACTTGCCTAATTTTTGTTTAATCGTGGTGAAGGCCATAATGCTGTTGTTGTTACAGTCAAACATCAAGCGTGTGTCATATACACCACACACCACTGTCAGGTATTTTAGTAATGAATTCGATGTCCAATAAATATTATTTTAAACGAACCGGACATCGCCAATAAAAAAAAAAGCCGCACATTTATTTCTGGGAATTCTCCAATAGGCCTCGCATCCGTTATATTCCGTCCCACAGCCTCAACCAACCGATCGGACAAAAGCAGAAAATATAGGCTTAATATTTCGCTCATTACTGTAATAAACTGTAGACGACAGCAGTCCAATCACAGCTTTTGGAACAACAAATACGCAGGTTTAAATAAAGAGACGTATTTTTTGCACTTACCGTTCCAGCCGTGTTGTTGATGTTACTGTGTAAGTGGAGCCATTTTGTGAGTGGGTCATCCATGTCTGAGGTTTTCTTTTTTTCTGCCAGTTGTGGAGCTGTGTGTGTGTGTGTGTGTGTGTGTATGTGTATGTGTGTGTGTGTGTGTGTGTGTAGCTGAGTTATTCCTCGCTGCATCCAGTGCGCTCCCTCAGTATGGGGAGCGGAACACAGGCCGCAATGTGGCCGAGTGAGATAAGCGCACGGCAGCGGCCTCTTCATTCCCGATAAGCCCCTAAACCCATTATTTATGAAATGATTCATTATTATTTGGCTGTCGTGGGCTATATAGTCTTGTGGAGGGCAAAGCATTAAAAAAAAAAAAAAAAAAAAAAAAAAAAAAAAAAAAAAAAAACAGGCACAGCGCAACGGCCTGTAACAACGTGAGGTAGTAGTAGCCTGTATAGTAGAGCTTTTTATTTATTTTATTTTTTTTTTTTTTTTGAAGAAAGAAAGAAACGCTCGGGTTAGGCTTTTGACCTATTTCAATTTTCAACAATAGGTTATTTAGCTAGGCCCATTTCTCCCGCAATAAGATACCGATGATAGCAGGTGCTCCTCTACCTTTTTTGTAGATTTTATTGTACATTTATATTTTTATTTAATCTTATTCTTAAAATAATATATGCATTCATCCATTTCTGCGCCTTGAGGATGGATGTGCTCCTAATACAATGGGCTGCTAAAAATGATGGTGTCTAATTATGTTGACCAGGCCTTAATTGAATGTGACACCATTTCTTTATCAATAAATAGGCTAAATAAATAACAATTTTAAAAAAACGCGCTTTGGTGTGTCATTGTTTGTGTTTGGGACCTTAGCCGGCGGTTCCCCCGGGGTCCGTGGGGAGTCATGGCTCGGGGAGATAAAAGCGTATCGGCTTCTGGTCGCATCAGATAAAAGAGCAGAGCATCAACGGTGACATGCTATCAGAGCACATTCAGGACAGCCTAAATAGTGACAGGTACGTAATAATAACGGTTTTTCTACTCTTTTTTTCTTCTTTTTTTTAACTCAAATAATTTATGAAATTAAGCAATTAGCTTTGTATGCAATCAAATAAATAGGCGACATGACAAATTATAGAATGCATGTGTAGATAGATAGATAGATAGATAGATAGATAGATAGATAGATAGATAGATAGATAGATAGATAGATAGATAGATAGATAGATAGATAGATAGATAGATAGATAGATAGATAGAAACATCTCGTTTTGAAACCTAATGGTTCAAAAAGTGCGAGCCTCACAATCAGTCACGACCTGCAGCACTGTTGAAGCAGAAGTCACGACCATGATCCTATATCCTGCTTTCGCTGAAACAATCCCTTTTAAGTTTTGTTTTAAAAGGATCTTCCAATGAAACACCAGTTTGCATCCAAATTAATTACTGATCGAAAATGTGCAAATCAATAGTTCTAATTGGCAAAACGAACGAGGGACTTCAAGAGTTGAGAAAATAACTTTCAATGGAGAATCGCTGCAAAACCATGTGATAACACAGCAACGCTGTAAAACTGCTTTTGTAGTTGTGGGATTTTGTGGCATAAAAATGTGAATAATTAATAAATGTATGACATTCAAGGATCAAAAGGTTTGACAAAATAAAACATGTTTATTTAGAAGCAAAACAGTATCAAGTTCATGAAAGAATAGGTGATACACAAGCAAAGGGACCATGCAGAGCCCCAAGAAAATATGATGCACTGCATATCGGAGGTCATAATTTGCTTTCTTTGCTTGTGCACATTAGCTTGTGCTCTTCAGTTTGGGGTCCTATGGGCCAAGCTAACATGGGGCACATTGCTACAGATCATGTCATCTAAAAAAAAAAAAAAAAAAAAAAAATCAACATAAATATAGATCTGTTCACAATTTTAAAAATGTGACAAAATAATTTCACTCACAAAGCATTTAGAATATTATACTCTGTGTGATGTAAAGAGCAAAAGAAGTCACAAGAAAATAAACATAGTCTTTCCCTATTCATCTAAATCTGCAATATAAAAAATAAAACCAGAAACAAAGTGTGCTGGTTTTGATTGGAATCACAATAAATACCCCGATTTGGTTGGTTTTAGATTCGTAATTTGGTTATTTTTCCTATTGATCCTTTGCTGTGTCATACTGTCAGTTTACATTATGGGGACTGACGTCCTACCCTCGTTATTCCATGTGTGTCATATTGCACTGTAATATACACTGACTATGTCTCATCTATCATGTGTTGCAGCCAAGCCGCAGTGTCTGCAGTGGTCAATTACTATCCCTGTGTTCAGGAGAAGTGGCCGTGTGCTACGCCTCTCCTTCCAGTCACCGCTGACTTCGTCGAGCCGGCATGATCCGCAGAGAAGCAGTGCTCTCCCGGGTCATGAGCCGTGTCACCTGGTCCAAACTGAGTCCAGCCACCACCTCTCCGTTCACCTGGAGAATTTCATCGCCAATGCCGAGGAGACCGACATATAGGCCTTCACCACTACCGTCACCCACTTTCTCAACATATATACCTACAGAAAAGAGACAAAAATCAGGGGGAAATCAGGAAGAAGAGAGGATGCATGTGAGTTGAATTCTTTTCTCTTCTATTCTCAGGATACCATTGCAAAGTAGTTTAACTGATGCTACCACAGGCACGAAATTAATGCTGCAACTGCTCTGAAACTCAAGATTTCAGGGACAAGGAAAACAGTGATGAAAACAAAGTTACCTGTGTCTGGTCGACCTTTGCCCCTTGAAATGACAAAACCAAAAGGACCGTTTGGGGGTTTGATGAGCTCCAAGAGGAGAGTCCCATCAGGGAAGGCCTGGGTGACCCGGCCCACTGGACGCACCATTCGAGAGGGAAGTACATCTTCAACACTCAGTGCCCTGTGAAGCTCCAGCTGAGGGCTATCAGGGCTATCAAAGCAGAAATTCATACTTTTAAAGACAGTTATTTAACTTTATAAAACAATATATCAAGTGGTTTTATTTATTTTTTTTTTCACCAGTCATCCCTCCCTTTTGGTATCTTTCCCTCTCTTTTAATTGCCTTTGGACCTTACCTGGGTGCCAGGCCATATGGTATCTGCACCTCTCCAAGTATTGTTGAACGTTCTGTTCTTCTCTCTAAACTCTGCACAGAGGAGGCTTTACGCAGTTGGGCCAGTGGCAGCACCTAGTGGCAAATGAGAGGCACTGTAACAATTTGTGTATTTCATTTTGACAAAATCAATCAGACCAGCTTTTGGAACTGAAATCATTTTTCTTTACCACCCCTGTTCAACTTTGACACCACTCGCAGACATGTACATGCACACACATACACACGCACACACTTAATGCTAATGCAGGTTGTGATTGGCTGGAGCAGGAAGTGATCTAATTCTGTTGTGTGCATTCCTACAGCTGCAAGGTGGACAACAGGGGTGGCAACAATACAAACATGAAGAAAATTAAAAAAAAATAACCTGAAAAGAATTGTTTGAGCTCCCCGTGTCAGGCAACAAGGTTGGTAATACTTGGTTGGTCTACTGTTTCAATTAATTTTTTAAAGGTACTTCAGGCAGAGCTGGAACTTTAAAGGCATGTAAATTACACGTATTCTCCCGACTTCCTAGATTTGAGGTAAAAATCACATGTATTTGATGTGGTCAAATGCAACTGTATGACAGAAATAGAGAGGATACAAAAACAATGGCAGAGCCGTCCAGATAAAAACACAACATAAAAACTGTTTGCTCTCCCTTGCTCACCGTGTGTAGCGTCTGCAGTGAGGGTGTCCTCTGGATGCGTATGGTGGGCTGCTGTCTGCGCGTGGGGCTCGGTGAAGTTGAGCTTGCCCGGGGGACAGAAGGGACACTGAGCTGTTCCATACTACTGGAGCGACCTCCTTTTACAAGTCTACCAACGCTGTTCAGACCAATGGAGGAAAAGAAGCGACGCAGAAAGAGCTTCGGCCGTCCATCCAGCTTTCTACAAAAGGAAAGTTATAAATATCTTTCAACTACACAGTAATATATAATTAAATTGATCAATATAGAAACATTGACTTCACAAACTAAAATTAAAAAAAACACACCAGGGAAAGCTTTTTTTGTTGTTGAGAGAAGCAGTTCAAATCATGACTTTGCTGACGGTTTTATCTTTCTTTTATAAATGGATTAAATGACTACTACTTTTCATTACCAAAAGAGGGCAGGATTGTCTTGGTATTCACAGAATATTTCTAACACTAACATCCTGTGGACAGCAGGGCAGGTTCTAATCTCCTAACTGCTACCAGTGGCATGCTCAAGTAATTTCGGGAACAGTGCTGGTGGGGGCAGGGGATTTATTGTCGAAGCTATGACAAGAACATTGTTATCTTGGCTTACCTGGATCCGTCAGAGTTTTCCTCCCATATAGCCTCTGCTTTCAGATGTTCTGCTCTCAGCAGCTCTGCTCTGAGGTCCTCGGCCCGAGACATAACCAGGCCACGCAGAGCACGGCACTCCGAACCAGGAACAGTATCTCCACTTAAACCTGTAAACAGAAAGAAACTGTTCTATTTAAATACAATTATGTGAATTCCAAAACAGATTTCAGCTGTGATGATCTGATCTTGGCAGAAAGTGAAATTCTATCTTTATACTGCTACTCCGTTATAGCTCAGGCAGACATGTTTTACTTTTTTTCCACTGTATTTATTGGGCAATCAGTTACCATTTGTACTTTATAACAAGTTTATAAAATATAAGGCTTTATTATAAAATAAAAGACAACTAAGTATGTAAATTAGCTCAAATTAGTTCCAACTCATACTGGTGCTACATCAAAATGGTGACAACACTAGACTCGTAGTCAAATGTTATATGTAGTAGTATAACACCGCTTTTGAAAATGAGTATATTGTACTAATAATACTTATTTTGCAACCTTAATTCCAGGGCTTTTACTAAAATTACGTTTTAACAGTCTGGTGAAAGTTTCGTAAAGGATATGAATAAATATTCCATTACAGTATCCATTCATATGAAAGTAAAGTATGATTTCAAGAAATATAATCATCAGAAACTACAAATTCAGACATCTTCACACTATCTTCCACAGAAACAGAGAGCTACACATGACAGTGTTCATCCCCAGTGACCGCTCACCTGCTCCATCTGGAGTGGCATCCCAGAGTTCAGAGGTTGTCATGTCTGTGTTGCATCTGGCTGGGGAGTACCTCAGAGTGGAGGGTCTGATACAGGGCACTGGGCTGCTTGTTGCTGGTGCCCCTTGGGTTAGAGACACTGGAGACTCCCTTCTTGTCTCTGGAGAGTCCAGGATGGATTGGGATCCGCCCTCTCCTCCCTGACTTGAGGTAATTTGGAACTGAACTGTGGACTGACCTGCAGCAGAGCGGTTTCTCGAGCTCGACTTCAGGGCTGACTTGATAGGCAGCGATGGGGTGGGTGATTCCCTTAGTCCACCAGAGGCCTCTAGCAAATGTGGCTCCAGAGCAATGGGGCTATCAGGGGCAAATGAAACAGCTCTGCTCAAGTTGACCCTGTTCCGTGGATTTGAGTTACGCCGCTGAGCCCATGACGGGCCGTAAGGTCCATGGCCAGACTCCAACCGACTTTCTCCTTTCCTGCTTCTTCTCCGAAGTTTTCCAAACCCGGATGACTTCCACCCTGTGCTACTTTCTTTATTTTCCCCCAGCACAAAAGCTCCAGCAAAAGTGACAGTAAGAGGAGCTTTAGGACGAGTACTCGCTTCTGGTTTGTTTGGAGACATCCAGCGAGGAGAAGCTTTCCCACGTGGGTCCTCGGGGTTGCCAGGCTGCTGTGGCTCAGCGTTCTGTGGATCTGATGGTGATAAGACTGGCTGAGGTTCCCTGACCACAGAACCACAAGCCTCACATTTTTTCACCAGCACTATTATTTCTTTAATCACGGTTGTGGTTTCACAACTAACTCCCACATCTTCTTGCTTCTGTGAAGGAGGCATAGATGCACTTCTGTGGCTTCGGCTCCTCTCTGAGCCACTACTGCTAGAATCTGTATTACTGTCCTTACTGTTGTTCTTGGGCATGCCAGGCCTGCCTCGCTGTCTCACTCTATCCAAATAGCGAGACTCTGCTTCTTTCTCTGATTCATCCTCAAAGCGTACACGCGTTGGTGAACAACCATACCGTCTTGATCGACCTACTTGGTCACTGGGGGAAGTGTCTCTTTGAGTTGGTACGCGGAGGGGACCAGATACAGTCTGAGCGTGAAGATTTTCTTTGGTTTGAACAGCCCTCTGTGCTTTTGTTGGACCAGGAGATTCAATTTGCTGCTTCTTTCTGCAAGAAATTACAAGGAGTGCATATTAGAGACATTTAAAGCAGCTGTTATTTTGTCAATTTGTACACTAGTATTATATAGAAGTGAAGTAAAATGAAAGTTAAAGTGTAGAGGAGTCACAGTCGTCTGTCAGCATCAGACTACGTTGATGTAGGACACTCAACTGACTCAGTCACAACTAAACGTGCTCCTCAGGTCATCCATTTTCATATTACATGAAGAAATAACATTCACATAGTAAATTGTAATAAGATACACTGTACGCATAGTGACATCTTCTGTCCACAGACCAGGTTTGTAATGCGGCCATGAATGTGGGATCCATTGCAAATACTCCTAAATCCTAAATTTAGAGAAAGCTTCCTGCTGACATAAGGGGATTTCAACAAAACCGCATGATGTATACACGTTACATAAACAGAATGAAACCAAATGGTTTCATGACATTGTCAGCTTTGTGTCTGCAATTACAAAACTCAGCCAGGTTCCAGAGCTTTAACTTATTTTTAGGTATGCAACATTAGGTTTGCCAAAAAACAGGCCAAGTAGAAGCATAGGATAGACAAAGTACAGAAGTTTGTTGAATAGCAAAGACAGACTTATGTGTGGGAGTTAAGTGATAAAACAAGAAGCACAGAAACAGAAAAAACCTGTAAAGGGAACTTTTCATGACACATTTGTTTCATAATCATGCACACAAAACTGCACAAACAGGTGGGATGGTCAGTCTCTGACATCTTGCTCCTGAAGATGCCAAAGAAGTTACAGCCCCCACAGGCATTTTTCGACAACTTACACGGTGGCTCTCTGATCAGAGTGGGAGCGTCTGCTGGGACGATCGCCTTTGATGTGATTTGAGCGAGCCTTGAGTCTTGCTCGCTCCAGAAGACGCTTGGCTTCCTCATGTCTTGGGCTTAGAGGTAGTTCATCACTGATTACAAGAAGTGACCTGAGAGAGAAATATACAAATTAATAAAAGAAATATTAAATTTAGGTGATGAAAATGGCAAGGCAATGGAAAGAGTTGAGTGTATGATGAGATGAGGCTATATCGCCATCGATTTAAGAAAAATTAAGTGCTCAAGAGTGCAAAGCTTATTCTGTGTTGAGAAATAGCCAGCGACATCATATTTCCCACCAATTGACTACACATAGAGTGAATCAAGCTGCATCTTCTTAAGCCGTCTTATGTAATATCAGATAGATAGACTAGGGGGCGTGGCTTTGGCGGTGAGCAGCACAGAGAAACGTCATCCATCCATCTATCCTTATGCCCAGCAGCTAAGCTGCTATGTATTGTGCTTCATCGTCTGTACTTGTCTTTATCCCCAGGCCCAGTGATAAAGATAGCATGACACACCAGCCATGTGGATTATCCTTGTACCAGACTGAGTGTGATTCATTCTCTCCTGTGTGTCAGTCGGAAAACATATTGTGTTTCAATAGATTACACTTTGTTGTGTCAATGTTTTAGATCATCCCAACACTGACAAGCACAAAATAATTAGCAGCCTCTTTTGGCAGCAGCGGTTTCATTCTGCAGTTAATAATGCTGATTAAATTGATTAAATTAATATACTCATTTATTATAATGGCCTTAAATGCAGAAGATAACAGTGGATCAGATAATCTATGTTAAACAAATGAGAAATGTATGTTTTCATTTTTTGTTAAAAGACAGGTTCAGTTTATTTGTTTACTTTCACATACTTACAGTATTCATATTTCAAGTATGACCGGAGGATTTTGTCAGATTTCCCATCGACAAGAATAGCGCTATAAATCCCTCTCCAATGTGGGTTTCATTTTATAATCTTATTTGGGTAAAGTATCAGCAACCTCAGTGTGCGTCTTTAATATTAATATTCATACCTGATTCAAAAATGGCCAATTATTAAACCCTGCTTGTTAGACACTCACTCTTCAATCCAGCAGAAAAACAGACACTGGATGAAAGTGGAGCTGTAGAAGTGGAATCATGAGGAAAGGATACAGTATAAATAGTCCTTAGGGATTGTATGTCACCACCCCGGCCAAGCATGACATTGCTCACCTCAAATAGGGTTCAAGTTCCTGAGCAAGAATGACTGGATCTGAGCTGTCCAAAACTCCATAGGCACCTGTGATGGGCAAAAAACAGGAAGGAAAGATAGAAATGTGAGCAGATCTGACCAAATGTATTTTATGTGTAAAAGCTTTAAAAAGTACTCCGATAATTTGATCCCCTTCAAATAATTGTTTATCTTTTTGTTTCCGTTTTCACTGAAATAACGCATTAAAGTGCATTCAGTTCTTAGTTAAGGTTCACTTCTTATTTAGTGCTTGCCTCAGAGCAAACAGGACTGCCAAGAGAGCGATCAGCCGTGATGGGACCTACAGGAACATTTCGGTATCAAAGTAATTGAGTCTTTCATAAGGATTTAAAAAAAAAAAAAAAACTCCAATTCAGTGACAGTCTCAGTGGGTATCCCTGCTTGATCCTTAATGTCAGTCAAACAAAAAAAAAAACAACGACAGGTTATGTAACTGTGCGAGAGATGAAAGCAGATTTTCCCAGAAACAAGAGGGAAAAATCCTCTCATCATTGTGGACTCGCACCTGCATATTGACCCTCTATCTCGTATTAACATAATCTGCTTACACACACACACACAGGACAGATATATATAATATTTTTAATGCACAGCATGAGAAAATACGTAATCTGTCATCCTACACACATATAAAGACTGCCATTAGCACGCAGACAGAGATACAAAGGCAGGGACACTTCCCCCACAGCTCTGACTGCTAATAATAGCAACACCATCATGCACATCTGCACATCTGACATCTGTTCAGCACTGGGAATCAGCCAGGTTACATACTACATTTCAATACAACATCCTGGGTAGACAAAAAAAAAAAAAAAAAAGGCTTGTGTAAGGCCCTTTTGAACAGCTGGACAGCATTCTAGGCAGACGGTGTGGATAAATTGTTAACATTTCTGAAGCTTTAAAATATTTTTGGGGAATATCTGCAAAATTATTCTGAATTTTCTGTCTCCATTCAAAATGATAACACACCATGTTAGCTTCTAAACTGCTGCAAAATACTGTAGCTGCAATAATATTTAGCTATATATATATATATATATATATATATATATATATATATATATATATATATATATATATAAAAAACTGTGTTTCACAAGGAAGTTACAAATGATCACCAAAGAACTGTGACTGAGCTACTTGTTAGCCAAGCCTCCATTCAACTTGTATAATGGCTTGTTGTCTCTGGTGTATCGGCATGTGTCTTTCCACCACGGATATCTTATATTGGGGCAGACAAAGTGCAAAACTAAAGTTAGGCGTTTCATGGCAGGGTCAGAGGCTTTTCAATATTTTCATTAACAATCTAACAATGAAGCCACTTTGACAAAGAGAGGAGCGATCAAGCTTTTACCTTATTTTCAGCTCCATGCTTTCATTTCTAAATTTCTACATCTGGCATTTAAAAACAAGCTGTTTTCCTCAAGAGACATACCTTTACAATCCACTCTGTATGATGTGTCTTCATAGGAGCTAGCACTGTCTCCTCCACGCTGTTCTCTCTCCTCCCTGCAGCTTTTCTGTCTTTCCTTTAACTTTGCATAGGCCCTCTCCTTCACCTTCAGTTTCTCATCGGCACAGAGCACTTCACTTTGTGAAGACATGCTCTCCCAGCTGTCGGAGCTGCACAGTCCTTTGGTAGGATCAGCAATATCTTCTTCCTTCTGCTTACACCTTTCTAGGAAGCAATCCACACTGTCCGAGTGTTCGAATTCTGATAATGCTTCGATGTCATCCATCACACTCCCCACATCATTCCTGTTGCCTGTTTCGGATGGTTTGGGCTTCCCGTCAGGCTCTGCCGGTGCCTCTGTCTGAGTGTAGTCCTTCAAAAGTAAAGTGGATGGAATGTTTTGAGGACCAACTCCATTGAGAAGCAATGTTTCTGGGCGTGCAACTCTCCAGAAGCCCTTTGGAGGTGCCCAGTGTCTTGTTGAAGATGAAGTTGTGGAAGAAGAACAGGGAGATGTTGAGGAAGCAGCAGTGGTAACAGGGAGGGAGGACAGCACAGGCAGTGGAGGAGGAGGCAATGGGTCATCCTTGCTACTGCTTGAGTTGTCAGACAGAAGACTCTCCAGACTAGTCCCTTCCCTGAGCCCACAAGGCTGCCCTGTCTGAAAGCTGATCTGGATGTCATTTTTTTCTGACCTCTCTTCTTCAGGTTCCTCTCCCCCCTGCTCTCCTTGTGCTTCAGCTGGAGGACTGTGGATCTCCAACCTGACTCGCACCTCTACCTCCTCCTCTTCATCACTACTGCTCAAGTCCTTAGCAACACCTGATCGCCAGGAGGGAGCAGAAAGACATAGCTGGCCTTTTCCTCCAGGTCTCGGCCTGAGAAGGACTTCAGAGGAAATCTGCCCAACTGGACTGCTCGCCAGCACATCTGTGTCCAACCTGTCTCTGTCTTTTTCTCTCCCTCTTGTCCTTCTCTGCGTGACCGACTTCACCTTCGTCTGTAGTGCGTGCACGGCTGAACTCTGAGAAGGAGGAAATGAGGTGCTCAAAGAGGGTGCTGGGAAAACGGGCTCGGGAACAGGGCCAGTGATGAGCCCCCAGTTAATGGGAAGCCTGGTGGGTAGAGGGGAACTGGATTTTGCATGGATGTTATCAGCCGCTTTCTCTTCCTCCATTGGCTTGTCATGCACAAAAAAGTTCAGACAGATTCTAAAGATAAAGAACAAAGTTTTACCATTTTTACACCCAAGAAAAATAAAATAATTTCTCTTACAATCTATTCTGTATCTATGTTACCGGTTACTTTCTTTCTGATGTGCCGGGTAAGGAGATATGTAATGGGGATTCAGTCACGTTGCCTTATCCACTGATTACTTTGCAGGGCACAGGATAATCCTTTAGAATGAGAATAAGCAACTGCTGCCTGCAACTGAGACCCAAGCCGAATAAGCAATATTTTAAGTTTTCTATCTTTCTTTTTTGTCAAGCAAATTCAATATCAAACAACCAAATACACTGTCTTTAAACCTGTCACTCAAACAATAAAAACTGAGAAAAAAAAACGGGATTAATTATTCAGCCTTAAGAGATTAAACTGTTCTGAAATCCTGTTTCATATAATGCTGATAAACATGTATGCAAAACCTCTACATGAAAGCCAATTTAACATCATGAACAAAGTAGTTTCTAGTTCTCTAAAACAGTAGAAATCTAACACGCAATCAACAGTGTACCTGGATATCTAGTGAAGATGGTGTACTTTGAAATACACTTCCAGCGTTGACCATCATGAGAAAGTTAATATTAAATTCTGGTGCAATAATAAAGTTACCCTCCATACTGAAAACTTGCGCCGACCGCACAGATATTACAGCGTGGATCCTCAGGCCGGTCACCAATATCAGCAGAGCACCAAGCAACTGTCACCACCGGATTAAAAAAAAAAAAAAAGATAAGGAACACAAATCAGGTTTCTCAATGTTTCTCCAGATCCTAAGGTTTTGTTTCCAATTCCTGTCTACATAGCTCCTAGTCCGAGCAGCGTCCAGCGAGCCAGCGGTCTCTCAATCATGATTGGTCCGGTAATCCCTTCAGAAATCAGTGGGATTAGACAAAAATGGAATACAAAAAAATGCCTGCTTTAATTTCGCCCTTGCCTCGCTGCCGAGAGAAGCTCTGTTGCGTAAGTATAGTGCACACACCGATTCCCATCCACACAGTAAAAAGCCAATGAAAAGGAAAAGGGGGAAAAAAAACCAAACTAAAATGGCTTAATGGGCTTCCGCCTAAATGAGATCTGCCCAGTTTCCTGTCGGTGCTGAGATATTTCGACGAGCGTGGTGTGAAATTAGAAGCTGTGTGTTTCAGATAATACAGGGCCAATTTTCTCTCGTAAAAAACAACTTGTCAACTGATTCTTATTTGTCAACACAGCTGATCCCTCCCTCTGTCTCAATTTTATCCCGTCTCTCTCTCTCTCTCTCTCTCTCTCTCCCCCCTTTTTCTATCCTTCTGTGTATGAGAACACGCGCGCGCACGGACACACGCGCGCGCTCGTAAACAGTCCTCCTAATTGGGGACATGTTCCTCTCGCCAGTTGTCACAACCCCTCCCCCCCTCCTCCCCCCCCAGATGTGATCAGACAGATGTCGCTCAGTTTTTGTGTGCGTGTGTGTGTGTGTGTGTTTCGTCTGTGCGCGTGCGGTCTAACGTCAATAGAGGGCGCCATTCGCACACGTTACACGCGCGCGCACTCAAATATCCACACGCGCACGCGCACACACGTCTTGCCCAGCTAGCTGTAACCGGCTAGCGAGGCTGTCGTCGAGTTGACACCCTCTCCCCCGAAACCTCGGCAGCAGCTTAAGCTGCACAGTCGACATGGCAAGAAAATATCGAAATATTTTCCTAAAGAAAGAGGGAAAACTTCCAAGTCTTTTGGAATAAGTGAGTAGCACCGACGGGCGACGGATCTGTTCCGCCGGCGCGGTTCCGGAGGACCGGCGCGACTCGGCTGTTTGGTTTTTAGTCCCGTTAATGACGCATAGCATCGGTCGATCGTTTGCTAGCTGGCTGGAGAAGCTAACCGCCGCTGACGATGTGTCCCGTTAGCCTCGTTAGCCTCGTTAGCCGTCGGAGAGCATTTTTTTAAGTTGGCTGGCGACTCCAAAAAAAAAAAAGAAATCACCGACATAAAAAAAAAAAAAAAAAACCGATGCTGAAGCTTTCACCGGTGTATCGTGTTGAAGGTTCCCCGGAGGAGGAGGAGGGAACACGGGGGTTCATCTGTAAAGGCGCTTCGGCTGCTTTCGGTAGTTTCGGGGGGTTTGCTAGCTGCTAGCGTTACATAATATCACGGCTGAAGCTTCCTCGACTTCTTCTCGAGATAATAACCAAACCATCGATTCATAACTCCCGACGAGAAGAAGAAGAAGAAGAACAACCGGTGCGCGATAGATAACCCGGACAACATCACGTGGTGGATTATGAAGTAATTGTTTTCCGATCAAACGACGTTTTTGCTCGCTAGCCGAGCTAGCCACCCTTAGCTCAGATGGCTAAAAAAAAAAAAAAAAAAAAAAGCGAGCTATCGCATCGCCCCGATACAGAATATATAACCCGCGAATGTGTAACGAAACAGGTGAACGATTGCAAAGCGGGACGGCCGAGCTCTTCGACCAAACTAAAAGTAATGATTGCGGCTTTGTGGCTCTGTTAGCAAACGTTAGCTCCTACCAAAGCGAAGGGACTCGGTGGTTAGCTTGTTCTCGCACCCTTTGTCCAGAGTCATAGTGGAAGTAGGCCGGAGTTGTTTTGATCCATCTCCGTCGTTTGTTTCATTTGTGCTCATGATTTTATTTTATTTATTTTTGTTGAACACGTTAATGCTGGCGAGAAGAGAGCGGCACATTTTTTTTTTAATATATATATATTTTTTGTTGTTGTTGTTTTTATATTGTAATGTCTTGTTTTTGTTCCACGAGGAATCTACTTTGTCATCATACCAACTACAGATGCACTCGTACACAACACATCCATGTTTTAAAAACGCACTTCATGGGCTCCGCGTTTCTCTTTATCCCGAAGAGGACACGGAAGTCCTGAAATAATTTAGGGAGCTCGGTAAAAAAAAAAAAAATACAAACAATTTTATTACATGCATGGCAAATTTATACTGCACTTGTGTGTCTGCGTGTTTGTGCTCTTTCTCCTTGTGTTTAATTAAGATCTGAAAACCAATGGGAGGCTGTAAAAGGGGGGAGACTGGTATCTACGTGACACTTGGTTGTTTTAGTAAAACACTGAAATCTATTTTCTGGGAATATTTGATTCATTTAAACTTTTTAAAACATTGACACAAGATTTTGGAAATGTTGAAACACAGCTTTTGCAGGAAAATGACACACGAGCTTTTTAAAATATTTGAAAGATTTTTTTTTTTTTTTTAAACATTGATGCACTGAAACAACTTCTTTTTTCTTTTAAATGACATTTTAACAGATATTGTGGCTCTGCAGAGGCATGTGTGTACTAAGGAAGGTACATAAGTGCAATCGCACGTACTACCGAAATCTCTACTTGACACAAAGGCTGATGTTTAAATGACAAGACTAGATCAAAACCAAGTATATGTATATATGGGCCATGTGTAAATTACCAGAAGGCTTTTCATTTGAAACAAGAGCTTGTAATTTGAAACAAATACAAGATGTCTAAACCTTTGGGTGACCAAAGATGTAACTTTATCACTCACCTGCTCAGTGACTGATCTACACCCTGTGGTTTTTGTACAGTCCAAAAGTTTTCCCTGTGCAAAGATGCAGCGGGGTTTTATTGTGAAGTAGCAACAGGAAACTCTTGTCTTTGTATGCGAGTTAATATGGACAGTTTTAAACAACCACATATTCTGTTAGGAAACCAGTGAGTAGTGTATTTGCGACCACCTAGTAAGTGGCTGTAGCCTTGAGGTTGCGTATCCGCTTCACTGTCTGCTAGCGTTTAATAATCAAAGTTGTCCTGTATTCTGCCAATACGTTATGTTTTTAACAAAAAGATTACAGTTGGTTGGTTGTAATATTTATTCACTGTGCTCCTAAATTACTTTTCCAGCTTCCACATATCTGTTAGCTGCAAATGTGAGTTTGGGATACAAGATGAGAAGCATTATGAAGTTGACTTTTTGACTTGTATGCCAAGTTGTTAAAGTCAGTGAATATTTGCACAATTGTAATTCACTTTGTCTTTCTCTCTTCCAGTATTCATCACGCGATGTGATCCAACATCCACAATGTGTGAGGACATTTAAGAACGATTGAGTTCGGAAGAAAAAAATCTTGATTCCAGTGGAATCTTCCATATATATATATATATATAATTATTATATTTTTTTCCGTGTGTTAAAGCGTACATACATTTATATACACACCCAACTCATAAACATAACCATGCCAGTGCAAGCACCACAATGGACAGAGTTCCTGCTGTGCCCAATCTGCACACAGACATTTGAGGAGACTGTTCGCCGGCCCATTAGCTTGGGCTGTGGACACACTGTCTGCAAGATGTGCCTGAACAAGTTGCACCGAAAGGCCTGTCCCTTTGACCAGACGGCCATCAGCACAGACATCGAGCAGCTACCTGTCAACACGGCCCTTTTGCAGCTGGTGGGAGGCCAGGTAAGATGCGTGTCTGTGTGTGTTTGCCATACATTTCCGAACAACTGTACGGAGTTTCCAGTTTGCGTCGTCTGCGTGGAGCCCTTGTTGACACCAACTTGTGGTAAGAGAAACGGCTCCTGGATGCGCTTGAGTCTTAGGACATTTCAAGGTACCGTCCCTATCTGGAAAAATGTTGTCTGTAATCACTGATTATTTATTAGTGTGTTACACATGGGTTGTTACATGATGCGCGTGGCTGGGAGCCTTTATGAGTCACACTCCAGTCATTGAGCAATGATTTTAATTATGTTGGTTCACTGAATGCTGGCACAATTAGCACAGCTGCATTTCTCTGAAGTGGTTTTTCACCAATAGGGTGAGATACAGCTCATAATGTTTTAACTTAGTTGATGGAGTTTCCTAGTTTAGAGCAGTGATGGATAACCTCAGTGCATAGACTGTAACCCTCAAGTGTACGATACAGGCACGGTTGGGATGTCTTATCTCTTATGTGAATGGGCACATTTCTGTGCTAACGCAGGTTAAAATGGTACAGCGTCTTATCAAAAAAGCATTCCCAGGTAGATATGCGTGTTGGTAGTTAGCATTAATACTGTTAAAATTCCACCATCCTCAATATCAAAACTGAATATCAATCCAATGACGATATTTCAGCATAAACTCTTAATTTTAAAAAAAAAACAACAACCGTTGCACACGTAGTGTGCTAACACGCACACGTATATTATAGTTGAGAGACAGAATTGTAGTGACAGTAGCCTACTAATGTGCGCAGATTGGGAGGCCTGTGTTTGAGGTGCTTAGATAAGTTATAGGTGTTTACTAATCGTTTAAAACTTGCGTGATGTTTTTTGCACGTTGGCTCTTCTCTGTAACAACCCCGCCCCCCTCCCTCCCTCCCTCTCCACCCCCACACAAGTTTCAGCGGACTTGTTACTGCACCTGCTTTTGCTGCTGCCATTCCACATGTTGTTTATTGTCAAGTATATACTGTACATTCAGCCTCTATTGTGCAGTATCTGTTCTTGTAACATCCCTGGTTATGTTATCATAACCAATACTTTTAAGTAACATGGGATTTTTTTTTTTATTATGAAATGCTCCAGAGCTGCAGGGTCCATATCAACACGAAATACGTATTGTATTGAAAATGGTGAAGTTATTTTGAAAGCTTCATTGGATGCCCGTAGGTTAATGAATTCAGTCATTGCCTGATAGAAGTTGTATGGCCGACATGGGTCTATATACGTAAATACAAACATGACTTAAAATGCGTCTCTCCTTTTTTTGTTTAAGCTCTGTTTTAAATGGAGATAATTATCACTATATAACAAGATCGGTACTGTTCACCAAGCCATGACTTTTATGCAGAAAATGGAGCATAAACCCTTAGTGGGATACAATGGTTCCTGATTGTCAAAGTCATTTATTATAAGTCATATTTCTTTGCTCTGATATATGTAATTATGGCCCAGTGGAAAATATATCAGGGGACCATACTTGTGTGTAAAGATTACAGGAAAATCACTTATTTGTACAGAAGAGTTCTAAAAATAGCTTCATGACACATTCATGATGTTTTATTATACTTGACACAACAATATTAGTGGAAGATGAATTTTATTCAAACATTATGACTGTTTCAGTATGTAATATATGCTTCTGAGTGTTTGTAGATGTTAATTTTAATGCATTTCACCATACAATTCCACGTAGTCAGTGAGGATACATGCTGCAGTATTGTCCCATATTAAAAGGTATTGATTTGGTATGTTAATAATTTGCACACAGCCGTGTTGAGCAGTGTTAGCTGCTGCATTAGATAAATGAAAAGGAAACTGGTGGTTCCACTAAACCCACTACAGCTCTGTTGAGACATAATTGTACTAAAAGCTTTCAGCTGTTGCTATCGGTTGTCCTAAATATTTCCTCTTCCGTGTCCTGCTCCAGGTTCCTAAGGCTCAGCCAGTTGCCTTGATTACCAGTCCAGAGGACACACAGCATTATGAGGAGGCCAGGCAGTGTGTGGAGGAGCTGGCCCTCTACCTCAAACCCCTCAGCAACACGCGAGGTACTTGAACAAACACGCGCTGGTTACTTTGACCATTTTTCTAATCCTCCGTTATGATCAACTCTGGAGACAAATTTCAACAAGGAGAGTTCAATGTACAATCTTCTTGGCATTCAACTGCTTCAAGATGTGAAAATATTGTTGCCATGTGACTTAATGCATGTGGAGTTGTTCCTTTTTGCAAAGTACTGTATGAGTTTGTGTTTCCTCGTGTTGATAGGCTGGGAACAAGAAAAGAGTAGAAAACAAAGTTGGGAAAAATGTTGTCACTGATTTTAACTGGGGCCGGCACTTAAAACATTAGCTTGTGTTTTGATTCATGAAGTTTGAACTGTCCTTCACTGATTTAAGTTGTGTGAATTTAGCATAACTAGCATTTGTGTCGGATGTTTTTTCCAGGAAAGAATTTCAGTCTTGTATTAAGAAAAAAAAAAAAAAGACATCTATACCTTTTCACTTATTTAAAATACCAGAATTTACAAAAATGCAAATACATTTTATTTCTGAAGTTAAAGTGCTGGACTGTTTCTTACGTCACTGTAAAATCCACCCTTGATGTATGTACCCCGGGGGCTTCAAGTTTCCACGTCATACTTGTGTGAGTTGATCTTTAAAATAGATTTACAATCAGCCAGAGAAAGTTCTCCCCTTCAGCAGATGAATTTGAAGACGACATGCACCAGCTTTACATGTTTAGATATATACATGGTTGTTAAAATTCCGAATGTTGATCGGAAAATAACCATCTGCAATCCCAGTAAACATGCGTGACTTCATTTTTTTTAATTTTTTTTTATTAGTTTATAGCACCCTCCTTCTCACTGTGTCACATTGGTCCTGTCAGACATTCTGCTGCAGATTAGTGCAAGTCTGCAGAATATAGCATCAACTCATTGATATGTTATTTTAACATTGGCAGCTTCCGCTTTTCATGTTTAATAGTTTTATTCATGCTCATTGGCCAAACCTTTTTTTTTAGAGAGCTATTGGTTTAAATTATTGAAAAGATTGTATTCTGCAGGGGTTTCTAGTAAGTAGGTTTGCTGGACTGATAAAAATATATATATATATATGGTACAGTGGTATGTAATAATTGTCCTCCCTCATTTCTTACCAGGTGTGGGCCTTAGCAGCACGGCCCAGAGCATGCTGAGTCGACCCATGCAGAGGAAACTGGTAACTCTGGTCCACTGCCAGCTGGTGGAGGAAGAGGGCCGTGTTCGAGCCATGAGAGCTGCCCGCTCTCTGGGAGAGCGAACCGTCACCGAACTCATCTTGCAGCACCAGAATCCACAGCAGCTTTCCTCCAATCTGTGGGCCGCTGTCCGTGCGCGTGGATGTCAGTTTCTTGGCCCGGGTAGATGCTTTTCCATTATCTGCAAAGTGGCACCACCATGGCAGTATTCTCAATATATGTTCAATTCTGGGGCTTTTTGACAGCCAGCTGTTACTCATGGTTTTTATGTTTATGTTTTTCCTCCCACAGCAATGCAGGAGGAAGCTCTAAAGTTGGTCCTCCTTGCTCTAGAGGATGGTTCTGCTCTGTCCAGGAAGGTGTTGGTTCTCTTTGTAGTCCAGAGGCTTGAGCCACGCTTCCCTCAGGCCTCTAAAACAAGCATAGGCCATGTGGTGCAGCTCCTCTACAGGGCCTCATGCTTCAAGGTTGGTCCCCGAGACTTTTTTAAAAATTTGTTTGGATGTCTGTAAAGAATATCTCCGGTCATGTGATGCTACTTCATTGTGGGGCCCATTCGTGTAACTTTGTCTGTACAGATGTATATGCTTATATAAAAAAAAAAAAAAACATTGTTAATTCACTGCTGTGATGAATATGAACTTTATTAATGTAATAAATGCTTTCTATGGTAGAAGCTTGACAGAAAAGACAATTTAAGTCACTTCTTCTGTGGATCTCAGGTCACCAAACGGGATGAAGATTCCTCCCTGATGCAGCTGAAAGAGGAGTTCCGTACTTACGAGGCTCTGCGACGTGAGCACGACTCTCAGATTGTTCAGATCGCCATGGAAGGTGGATTGCGCATTGCTCCTGACCAGTGGTCCTCTCTGTTGTATGGAGATCAGTCTCACAAGTCACACATGCAGTCTATCATAGACAAGGTGAGTGACGTAAAAACAAAACTTATCCAGTACACGCTTGAATGATTTGTGTGTTCTGCTACACGCTTGTTAGCTCCATATGTCAAAACAGCGCTTTTTGTAACGCGTGAAAGTCTGTCTGCCATGAAACCACCAGAACATTTACGCCCTGTTGTTTTTAATGCTTCCTGCACAGCTGCAGACCCCAGCATCTTTTGCTCAGAGTGTTCAGGAGCTGACGATTGCACTGCAAAGGACTGGAGATCCAGCCAACCTCAACAGGCTGCGGCCCCACCTGGAGCTACTGGCCAACATCGACCCCAGTCCTGGTAAGAAACAAGCCCATTTCAGGATTAATGGTTTCGTAGTGACGTTAGTGGGAGGTCTATTACATGCAATGTAAATGTGGAAATCCGAAATGTGACCATTGAGTTTTAATCATGCATTTCTTTCCCTAGATGCTCCTTCTCCTACATGGGAGCAGCTTGAGAAGGGGTTGGTAGCAGTGAAAACTGTGGTACATGGCCTGGTGGACTTCATCCAGAACCACAGCAAGAAAGGAGCTGATCCTCAACAGGTCAGTGTTTCAAATTGAACCCCCAAAAAGATGAAGAAAGAGTTTTGATTCCTCCAGTATTGTTCCAGAGACTTGTAGAAATATATTCTGAATGCTCGTGGGGGCCCAGCACATCAGAATAAGACTTGATGTTGTTTTTTTTCTGTTATTTTGTAAACACCCGTATATTTAAATTCGGAGGTATTTAGTAAATGACATGACAGCTCATTTTATCGGCATCAACTCTAATTGTATTGTATATTATCAACAGTTTTGAGTGTTGAACAGGTTGATTTGCATTTTGTTATGCCATGCAACTTGCACGAGTTGGCTTTTTACCATTTTTATCATACAGAAAAAGTTAAGTTTTCTTTCTCTCTTAAGCCTCCTCAGCACAGCAAGTACAAGACATACATGTGTCGCGACATGAAGCAGAAGGGAGGCTGTCCTCGTGGAGCCAGTTGCACCTTTGCCCACTCTCAGGAAGAACTGGAGAAGTGAGTCTAACAAATATCAACATGAAGAAATGTCTTTTTTTTATTTTATATATATATATATATATATATATATATATTAGATATTTCAGCTTCTCTTCACATCTATCCACAATCACCACAGTGTTTCTGACGCATTTTGTAATGTATTTCATATTTTTCAGGTATCGCAAAATGAATAAGCGCCTGGCAGCTCGCCTTCCTGGCTCAGGAGGGCTCTTGGCAGACGAGGGCCTTCCTCTTGATGTAGCAGTGACCCGGAAGCCTTCACCCCTCACCAATGGGAGCGGCGGACCCTCTTTGCCCCAGCTCATTGCCCGCGGCACAGACACAGTCTCATATGAACTGTTGCGTAAACCTGGCAAGATGGATGGAGGGACTCCCAGTGGCCCAGGATCACCACCTGATATGTGAGTATAATATTTTCATGGAAATGAATTTAGGTAGCAGCTGAGGAGCAGGCGACAGTGTATCATGGAGGTCAATTTATTTTATTTTTTTTCTGATTGAAATGATGTCCTTTTCTCTTGTTCAGTGGTCAAGGCAAATCAGTGAAATTATCTACAGTATGTTTTAAGAGAGCAGGGCAAGATAGATCCTTTAAATCCTGCAAAATTAATTTAGCCAAATGTATTCTTGTAGCCTGGACCCTGTGCCCAAATCCGGAATGCCTCTGCCACCTCATGCCATGGCCCACCCAAGGATGCCAGCAGACCACCTCTCTGGGGTGAAGCACATGCCTGTGGTAGCCAGAGGGTCACCAGTGTACCCACAGCCGCAACTCCCTGAGATGTGCTACGACACTCGCCCTCCGCATTCTGCCTCTCAGTATGAGCCCCCACAATACACCGCAGGTAAGGATCAACTAAATTTAATAACGCATACTTCTATGTGTGTGACAGATGGGAAAAAAAAAAATCTATTTTACTTTATTTCTGGCATTTATTTCTCAGGGTACCCCTACCAACAGCCACCACAGTATGTTCCTCGGGATTACATCCGTAACCCTCCTCCTCCCAGTGAGTCAGGACCTCCTTACCAGGACCCTTACCCTGGCTACGGCCCTCCAGAGCGCCCATATCAGGCCCCTCACTCTGGCCCACCCTTCTCCTATCCTCACCCCCCACACTATGACAGAGGTCGCCATGGGACCTACACTGGCCCGCCACCTCCCCCACAGCCTTACCCATCTCAGAGGGATGGCCTGGTCAGAATGAGTCCAGCACCTCTGGATGTTCCCCCACCATCAGCAGGACAGGCCAGCTCACTCTACCACCAGGAGCCCAGCGCCCGGGATAGATACGCACCAGATGGCTACTATCAACCAGGCGCCCAACCTCCACCTATGAGGACTTATGTCAGGGTGAGTCTGCTCGTTTATGCTTTTTGCGTTTATCTCTTTGTGTGGTCACACTTGATACGAATAAGATGACTGCCGACAGGTCAGCAGTGATATTTCTGTCTGTGTGTCTTAGGGGCCATCATATGGTGGTCCACAGCCCAGCCTGGACTACCTGCACCGACGTCGGCAGGAGCTGTTAACCCAGCTGGAGGAAAGGAAGGTCATCTCCCCTCCGCCGTTCGCTGCCTCCCCCACTCTTTCGCATCCCTTCCCCAGTGACTACCCTCCTGAGGTTAGCACAAAGTCATTATATCATATGCCTCTAATACTATTTCAGATCTCACACACACACACACACACACACACACACACACACACACACGCACACACACGCACACACACACATTAAACTGTAACATTTGACACATCTAATATCATGATTTTAACCGTGAAGAGATATGGTGGTTGCAAATATATGCAAGTATTAGTGACGGCATGTTCTGTGTTTGCAGTATGGTGACGAGAGCTCCAAAACTATAGGGAAATGCAGAGAGCCTGACTATGCAGGGCAATACTCTCCCTGGTCCTGTGAAACTATTGGCTCGTACATTGGAACAAAGGACGCCAAACCCAAAGATGTTATGGTTCCTGGTACCATGGAGATGATGGTAAGTTCAGATGGATAACGTTTAGAATTTACAGATTCTTGAATGAATGATCAATGTACAGTAATAGGGTGAATAATTAGAATGTTAGTCAAGACACGATATTATGCTATTTGATTGTGTGTTTAATCGATCAGTACACTGATGTGGACTTTTTGTTCATCTTTACACTGTCCTACTAACAAGAACAATATTTGTTCCACTATCAAGTGACCAAAGAACATGTGTAATCTGCCTTTTCTTTTTTTCTTTTTTTTTTTTTCCCTATCTCTCCATATCCATAACCCCTCCTCTCTTTACCCTTCCCTCTCCCTCTGTCAGAATGTGGAGGCTAAAAGTCTGAGGGAACCATCTTTGGAGGCTCCCCGGAGGGGTGCAGAAGTAAAGGACGATGACCCTATTATCCCGTTCGGCCCCCAGCCCACTGTATCACGCTTTGGTGCCATCTCCCGCACCTCAAAGACCGGCTACCAGACCGCTGGCCCTGTGCAGGCTTTGGCCTCCACTCCCCAGAACCCAAACTCTAAACACATGGCCATGCCAGGTAAGAAACCTGCATAACAACCCATTCATGACTGATGAACACTGTTAATTAAGGGCCACAAAAAAATTTGACTGAGATCTCAATATACGTACTAAAAACTATTGAAACACAAAAGTATCTTTTAAGTAGAACAGTAGCTTATTTAGATAAAGCAAACAGTGTTTCCCCTGGGATGGAGTTGTAGCACTGGAGGTGAAGCACGAGTGTGGGCAAATGTTATTTTTTTATTTTCACTCATGTTAAAAAAAACAAAAAAAAACGCGCCCTCCCGGAAGGTTTGGATGTATCCGTTGGCTACATACTGTACATTTGCGCACTGTAATCCGCAGGAGAAATGTCTGTCTCGCTAACACGTAGCACGTATGACGATTTGAAGAAAGTCGACTTTTACTGGGAATTAATATTCAAACATCGAAAAGTTTGTGCTCTCCTTTCCAAAACATTGCTGCCACACAACAGAGCCGCCTCTCCCCCGAGTCTTCTTTTGATCAGCCAGTCTTTTTAAACTCGTCTGAAAATGATTTGAAAGAACAAGCTATTAGTTTTGTGTTCGTGTCACAGTCGCCCACCATCGACCCGCAGCGGCCGTTTACATCCACTTGTTCTTAAGCTGACAGCTTGCTAGCTGCCATTCATTATTCTCAACGGCCCTTTTTTTTTTCTCCCCAGGAGTAACTTGCATCACCATACCGTTGCATTGTCAATATCCAAATAATTACATTTACAACATTTCTTCAGGAGAATCTTGTCCAAATTATATGTAACGCCAATATCTCTGTGAGGGAATCTGTCGGTTATCTTTGAGATGGACCGTTTTCATGCGTCGGGGTTGCTCTCGAGTGCAATAAGCCCCGCCTCCAGGAAGAAGAAAACATGCGGTGCTTGTTTAATACCAATTGTCTTTGTTCCAAGATAGAACGGCAAGATTTTTTTTAAATTTTTTTTCCTTTTTGGAAAATGATAATCGTGAAAAATGTATCGCTTTTGCATTTTCATTGACGTCGCCTGTTGTTACAATCATGGCGCTATCATTATCAGCTTAGCGCAAAGTTTTTTTGTTGTTGTTTATATGCTTTACTCACAGGTCTTTGAACTGATCTGGATATGAGGTGTATGCAGTGCCAAATAATACTACATTAGTTTCTGAAGAGATAAGACCGTATCCCTCTCCTCTTTTCCCGTCCCATCGTACTTCAGCAGCGGTAAACTGCCACTGTTAAATGCTGGTAGAGAAAACACCGCTAACATGTTGGTTTTATCTGGACTGTCCACAGAGACCTCCCGAACGGAATATTTCACATACTCGTGGTATTTAATAATTCCAGTTTGGCATAACCATGTTTGGGTTTTCCATCTTGCCCCCTTGTTACAGCAGAGTACACGTATGGAAGCCATGGAGGATGGGGTGGAGCTTCATACCCCTCCCACCAGACTGCCTCCTCCTCTCAGGGACACTTCAGTGAGCGGTGAGCCCGGGGTTTTTTTCAGTTCGTTTTTAAAATATCCCTATGATAATACTAATCATGCTTTTCAGGCAAAAAAAAAAAAAAAAATGTAAATACAAGTATAAAAATGAGACTGTCACCTGGAAGGATTGTGAAGCGGCTCTTTCCGTATTTTGCCCTCGCAGCCTACCGATGGCAGACAGAGAACAGTTGAAGATTGAGCTGCAGCAGGTCAACCAGCAGATCACCCAGCAGACCCAGATGCACAGCATGGAGGTGTGTGTGATCTCTGAAATTTAAGATTTGCTACAAAAGTCTGGAAAGTACAAACGTGGATTTTTATAAATGTTACAATTTCTACGATTTTAAGATATTTGAGCAAATGTAAATGCTGTTTTTAGATTCCCAGAGGAGATTATATTTAAAATAGAATGAAATGTCTAATAAAAAAAATTTAAAAAAAAAAAAAAAAAAAAAAAAAGCTTTTCATGTTGTGCTGTCTCTTCTGATTATTGCCAACAATTTTGAGATTGCTCACTCGCCCTCCCAACTTCCTGTCTCACTTTTACAGGCTGCCAGTAACTCTCTACTCCTGCAGAGGGAGGCCAGTGCAATGGCAGGTCAGCCTGTGCAGCCCAGCCAGGGCCAGGCAGCAGTAACCCCGCAGCAGCAACAGCCCAAATGGCCAGCAGGGGGAGCTAGTGCCACCGCTGTCTCCAGCGAACAGCTAAGTCTGGAGCTCCACCAGGTGGAGAGAGAGATTGGCAAGAGGACCCGTGAAATAGCTATGGTAGGTGGGTGTGCGGTGCTGTGACAGTCTGACTATGTATAATGAAAGAAGTTAGGATAAAGGGGGGGGGGGGATTTATTGATTTTAAAAAGTCCGGTGATGATTGGAGGAGGAGATACTTGGCAACATCCCACTGTGTCCTCAACAAAATGGCTTTTCAATAATGTATTGTCACACAATACACATGAATATGCAGGTTTCTCTTAAGAATCCCTTCGGCCGCTCAACTCCAGCTTTAATGTCCATCCACCACATACAGACATACAGATAGATCAAAAAAAAAAAAATTCTCACAGTCTCGCGGTGAGCAAAATAAAGAGACGAAACAAGAAAATTATAAATATGCAACAACAAACTCACTCCTTGTGGAGTCTACAGAATACAACTATACAGTGGGATTTTTTTTTTTTTTTACACATTTTAACACCAGTTCAGGTGCATGCGTGCATGCACGCACACAACAGTAACAGCTGTGGTGTTTCGGTCAACAACTGAAGTCTTAAAAATGACTGACGTGGCTCAGATAAGCTCATCATTTTGTCAAAAATAGAATATGCATCAGGGGGTCTTTTCAATGACGCATATTTTCTCCATTTGCGGACCAGGAAAACCAAGTAGCCCATGATGTTCAGCAGTACAAGATGAAGCCAGCAGAGAATGGACAGCCGGACCACAAGACGCAGCTGGAAGAAATCTCCCTGGCTCTTGGGTGAGCATAAACGTACTTCAACATGAAGCTATATATATATATATATATATAATATATTTCCGTGCTGCATCATTTAGAATGACCCGGTCCCTGTATTTCGTGTTCTCATTTGAATCTTTGTGGCTGTTCTTAATTCAGCGAGGTGTCAAACGGCTCCAGCGGTCTGCAAGAAAGTGCAGTGGGCGGGTCCATGCTGTCACTGACAAATAAGACGTCTGCGTTGAGCCTGTGTTCTGATCCCGGTGCCGCTGGATCAGAGATGCAGAAGAATGGCGTTGTCCATTCCTGCTCTTAGGAAGTACACACACACACACACACACATACATACATACATACACACACACACACACACACACACAAGATGCTCAATTGAAAAGCATGCACAGGCACACATACACCCATTCTATTTAGAAGATGAGCAGTATCTGCCGTGATGAATTTTCTTTCTTTTTGTTCTGTGAATGAGCTTTTTTTTAATGACTTTCCTTGCCTGGAAACCAGGGCATATGATAACATTTCTCGTACGTGTATTTTTTTTTTTTTTTTTTTTTTAAATCGTTGTTTTGGTTTTTTTTGTACTGGGATTACATTAACAAGGCTCGCAGTAGATGTATCGGGAAGAGAAAATGGTGGTGATGTTGACGGTAGTATTGTAACTTTATTCAAAAGTGACATCTTCTACAAACACAAAACTATTAGGAAGTATTTGATCCTACCCCCCCCCCCTCACCCGCCACCCCCCACCCGTTCGGGTTTCGATGTGTAAGCAGTTTTAACGGTTAAATCCAGAGGAGCAGATTACCCAGCGCCATCGCACCACGTGCACCGAGGAACTCTTTCCAATCTGATGATTTCAACAGGTGTGGCAGGAAACGGCAGAAGTCCGTCGCTCGGTTACTCACCCCCCAAAATCGTAAAAAAAAAAAAAAAAAAAAAAAAAGAGGTTGCCCAGATTCAGACGTCTGAGGAGGGAAAAGCAGTCAAATATTCCACCCCCGTATTCAGCAACAACAACAACAAAATGGACGCGCGAGGTGTTTTAAGAAAAGAAGTGTTGCACCACACGCACTTCCTCACCGGCCACGAGAAGTATGATTTTTATTCGTGCATTTTATGAACAAAATCACATGTCCTGTTTCATACTTGAAAGCGGTATATTATATATTTAATTGGAGCATTCTGTTTTAAAGATTGCAACAAGAGTCTTTTTGATAACGAGCTTTCCGTGTTTTCTATAAGGGAAATCTACTGCGTGCTTCTCTTGGTTGTGGTGCGACTCCCCCCCCCCCCCTCCCCCCCTCCCCCCATCCCGACGTGGTTTGGTTGCAATGCCTCTCTCGCTCCCGACCCGCGCTGCATTCAGTCCTTTGCCAATTGTTGTGGAAATTATTTTTTTTACAACACGCTCAAAAACAGTTGCTTTTTGTTGAGTGAAGGTGGAGAGAGAGAGAGAGAGAGAGAGAGAGGTCGTCTTTCTGATTCAAGAGTCGGGAGAACGAGTGTAAAACTTGGGACTTCACAACACCGAGGCGATTTTAAGGTTTCCCTCCTCAGCCGCTTCTCATCTGGCCAAACGAAAAGCCTCCCCATTGGGATTATCTCGTCATTTGTTCTCCTAACTTCTATGAAGTTGCCTTTTTCCCTTGTGTCTCTCTTTTTTTTTGTTGTTGTTGTTGTCGTTTTGTTTGTTTTTAAAAAAAAAAATTTTTTTTTTTTTTTTCCTTCATGCTTTACATTGTTACGATTTTGGGCGGTGACGCTTTATCTCGTGGAGGACGCCCCCCCCCCCCCACCCCCCCCCCCCTCCCGCATCCTCTCTGTCGGGAAACGGTTACATTTTGTGCAAAAAAAACAAAACACAAAAACCACCTCCCGACTTCACTTGGCGGCGAGAAGGTCACCGTTGTGGCGTTTTTGGCTTCGCGGTACATTTGAAATCATGAAGACATCGCCGTGCGTCGTCCGGGAGTAAACGGAAGCAAAGCATCCGAACAACGGCTGTCCTTAAACCAACACGTTGCAAGCTCCATCTTTTACCCCCCCCCCCCCCCCCGTTCATAACCTGCCGTCGTCATCACCACCATCGCTGCCGTCGTCGCTCTTTCCGCCGTCGTGTAAATCGTTTACTGCCGACGCTCGACGCCGAGCTCCTCGCCTTTTTTTTGTTTGTTTTTTTTGTAAACAATTAGCACGATCGGGCAACGGTTTCAGGGCTCTGCCGAGAGCGAGCGAGCCCTCGCGCTCGAACGGTTGTAGGACGGAGGAGACGCTTCGGGTCGAGTTGTTTTTTTTTAGCTGCGACGTCACGCCCCCTCGTTTTGGTCAAACGAGGGGCGCCGAGAAACTTGACGGTTTTGACGAATCCCCGATAACTGACGACTTCATTTAAAAATAAAAGACGCGAATGTTTTTTTTTTTTTTTTTTTTTTTTTGTCCCGACATCCTCATCTGGTTGTTAAATGGGCTTCTCTTCCAATTTGTCATAAATGTTTTGGATTTTTTTTATTTTTTATTTTTATTTCCTCAGCCACACCTTAAAGCCTCTGGCTGCTCCTTGCTACATTTGTTTAGGTACACAGCTCACTTATACATGAGTATGTATGCATACATTTAATATACTAAAGCACTATTAATGTGCCACCTCTTATTCTACTCGCTCAGCATTTATATTAAATGATCTCTACTTAGAATCAGCAAATCTTTTTCTTTTTTTTTTTCTTTTCTTTTTTTTCTTAATTTGTTTTCTGTCCACTGGTTGCCAACACAGACTTTATCCTTTCCCAGACGAAGGACTTCTGTGTGCATTGATGTGTGTTCACTTAATCTTTTGTGTTCAAACAAAGATGTTCTTTATAGACTATGCTTCCGAAGAAGACAAAAATCTGTAACTTTGGAAAATGATCGAGATGTTTTTGTGTGTGCTAGATTGTATTGTAGAAAATGTACCCTAACTAAGTTGGTTTTCTTTTTTTTTTCCTCCTCAAAAGTGTGCTGTACCGGTTGATAGTGTTGAGGTATTAGAAAAGTGTTGGAGTTTTTGCCCACCGTTGCGCCCCCCCCGCCCCCCCCCCTCCCCCCCCCCAAAAAAACCAATTAGCAGAAGTCTCTGATGAAAGGGTTATTTAGCCTTAAATCCTCTGGTAATGCTCCTCAACACGATGCGTTTTAAGAGCGCGAGGTGATGTCAAAAATATCAAATGGACGCTGAATTTGGCACGACTTAAGTCGTACAGGTGAACTTCAGCAGACCCCCGGCCCCACGCCGCCCTTTCAAACATGTCCTAAACAGCAACAATGCAATAATGCAAATCCCCGAGATTTGGAGTAAAACGCATGTTTTTATCGTTTTGTTTTTTTAAATTTTTTTTTATCGTTTTTTTTTTTTTTTTTTTTTTTTTTAAAGGAAATGTTGAATAGCTGGGTTTGTATTTTTTTTTTTTTTTTTTGTGTGCGTGTTTGTTTCTGCAATAGTCGAGTGAATTTACTGACCTGCAAGTATTAGTGTTTAATGCATCATCTGACCTGATGTGTACTCAACAGCTTTAAGAGTATCTGAGTGACATTCACACATTTTATACTTTTTTTTTTTTCTTCTTCTTTGACAAGTATCAAAAGAATTTTGCTCGCCAACTAAGAAGCTCCGTATAAAAATAAAATAAAAAGAGGGAATGGGGTTTAACCACGAATTGGCAACAATTAATGGGGTTCATTTAAAAATGTTTTGTTACTCACTCTTCTAAATGCAAGTCGACCAAAACTACTACAGTGCTGATTCTACCTGATGGGTCGCTGCAGGTCTGAATGGAGCCGGAAACGCCTTTAGCTCAGCAGAACTGACATACATATGAGTTACTGGGTGGTTTACTATGTAGTGATTACGAAGATTTTCATTTCAATCTCCTGTGTGTGTTTTTTTGTTGTTGTTGTTGTTTCCGAGTGGAACTATTGCCTCTCCCCTCGCATAACCAGTTAACCCCTCCACTCCCACCCTTGACCACTGAACTCTTGTTACTGCTGTTTGAGGCTCCCATTTTATTCCTGGACTTTCTGGGGAAATTCGCAAAACGCTTTTTTATATGATTACTCCCTTGTAAAATATCTCTTAAATTAAGGTACAGGTTTGATTTCAGCAAGAAAAAAGTTTTTATATGTATATTATACTCCATTAAGGAATGTCTAGAATTATCTTCCTCCAATGTGGATGTAGCCATTATTACGCCATTTTATGACTTTGTAAGAGAATTCACTGTGTGAAAATTGGTTTGCATTTTTGTATAATACAATCTGCTTTTTTTTGTTTGATACAAGATGGAGGTCAAACTGGAAGTTTGAAGAGAGAAAAAAAAAAAAAAGAACCTGTGAAATTGAGAAAACAAAATGTAACTTATGTACAACAGTGATTCTGAGCTGAGGGGGAAAGATTAAAAATATTGCTAACTCTGAATGTTTTCGTCATTTGTTTTTTATTTATTTTTAACGCGAGTTTGAGATTTCCGAGTCTAAAGAACGACATCGCAGTTGCTGAGCCATCTCTTTTTCTGACGTCCCGACGGCGAGATTTTCACCTTTTCTGCGACGATGTAGAGTTTGTTCAGGGTGTGGCAAGTACACCACGACATAAACGCCAGGGTGAGTCATTGCTGTTCTCATGTTGGATTTATAATAATAAATGATTCAAACATCATCTTCCCACTTGTTGAGTTAAAGTGCTTCAAGGAGTGATCGCGACACGCAACACTGTGTACACTCGGTGTGGGGAAGAAAGTACACTGTACTTAAACACAAATTAGGATCACTGTATTTTACTACTAGTCTGTGTCATTGTATTTTTACACTGGTCTTGTAACTTTTACATAAAGGAATTGTTCAACATCTTGTTTTACTGCTGAATGTTAGCTGACGGGATGGAACTATCGCGCTAATGAGTGCAGCGTTGATCTCGTCTACCTCCTCGGCAAGAAAGTGAATCGGCATATTTCCTAAAATGTCAAACTAAATATGTATTAAGTGACTCGATACTCGAGTGAAGCCCAGATCTGGTGTTGCCTTATTTGAACGTGGACGTCCTGAAAATTTGGGACAAGATTCAAAACCTTGTCTACATCACTCGCATCCTTAGTGATAGCTGTATTTCTGCAAAGTCAACTATGTATTTAAACAGTTTTTATATATATATATATATATACTTTAGTAATTACTTATGATTTGCAATATCTAGTCAGTCTTACTTTACATAAAAAAGGCAATGTCCAAGTCATTTAAAGTAAGGTACTTTTTTGGTACTGTGTATGTGCAGCTTGTGTACAATTGTTGATGGGTTTAGTTTTTTTGTTGTTTTTTTTCAGAGGAGGTAGCTGAGATTAATGAACTTCAGATCATGGAGGTCATTTTCCAGGAAAAGTATTACATAAAAAGATAAAACAAAACCCATCACATAACAATAACACTGTCGACTGTGTTTCTTGGTTGTTTGTATATAATATATAGATATATATACTGTGCATTTTATATTTTTTACTGCTATTTTATTGCTTTTCTATTCTATTATTATCTTATTGCTTCCTGTATGCTGCTGTAGCAAAAAAATTTCCCCTCGGGGATGAATAAAGTAACTGCCTAACCTAACCTAAAAAAAAGAACAGATTAAAATTGTACCTTGAGATTAGTCCCTTCGCCCAACCATTACTGACAAAATTAGTTCCAGGACAAGACTTGCCTCCTGTTTTCCCACACTTTTGTTTTACTCCACATTCGTTGGATCCCAAGTCACGTGTCTTCCATCATGCAGTCTTCCTAAAGCGGACATGTCCGCCTCCTCCAGCTGGAACCCAAACACCTGTTAGTATGAGACGGCGGAGTCAAAGGAGGCACCGGGTGAAATAAGAAAATGACTGCCTGTGTCATTAGAAGTGACAGATGGCAATTCTAATTTCTAATGACTTCATTTACAAACCACATTATTAATAATCTGTCAAGCAGTATTATCTCGCGTCAAAAACTGCAGTGGCAATCACAATATATCCAAGATCTGTCCTCCCTTTGTAAGGACGTTCAAAGAACAAAGATTTGCGCAATAAGAAATGACTTAACCTCTTAGTGACATTTGTTAAACCTCAGTTAAGCCGAGTGTACAAATTTATTATATGGTGACCTCTCGTGGTATCTAGGTGAACTCGATGCAGCAAGGGTTTAGACCAAACAGCTTGACCTTAAGACACATCTTAAACATTAAGCCACAGCCAAGCTACTAAAATACCAACCGCTACCTCAATATTTCACTTGTAGTCTGCTTTTGGCTTCATTTCAGCCCCGTGATAAAGTATTCGGCTTCATTCATTTAAGTTGTTTTTTTTTGGACGCGGAGTAGTGAAATAAAAAAAAAAATTCCATTGACATTTAAATGCATACTGCGTCTTCATGCTTGGTCCATCACAACAGGATCTTCCTTACATTTTCTGACGGTTGAATAGACCTGGCAAAGGTCTTTTGACTTACGTGACAGTTTTCTTGAATCCTGTTCTTTTTGATGGATTTAGGTATTGTGACAACTCCATTCTGAAAAAAAACCCAAAAAAAAACATGTAGAAAACAGTGCAATTGTGATGAAAAATATTTACAGAAACAAAAGTCTCAAGCCAGGGCAATGTGATAACCTGAATACTCCAACGGATGCAGATCTGAGCTGGTGTGCGCGTGTGCTTTTCTGCTATCTGCCGTACAATGGGATTGCTCAGGACTTGACCTTTGGCCAGAGGGCTGTACCCCTCAAACACAATCCCCTCCTGGCGACAGTAGTCTAGCAGGTGATTGGGCTGCTGGAAGGGATGGTACTCCACCTGACGGGTCAAATCAGCACATCAAACAATAAGGTTTTGAAGCATCTCTGGAAAGGACATGTTAAAGATTGAATTTTCTTTCTGATCATGTAAATGGTAAAGGGTCTGTACTTGTATAGCGCTTTATCACAAAGCACTTTTGTTTTTTTTCATGTTAGTGACACATTTCTAAACCTGTTATTGAATCAATTGTTTATGCAAAATTGGGCAACAGTACAACACGTTTTGGTGTCCCACAACTAAAGAGTGACTTGAAATTTAAATCTAGGATATGTAAATATTGTTTAAAAAAAAAAATATATATATATATATATATAATGTTCTCAAAATACATAACCATCCCCTCTGTCTGAGCCCCAGTCAGCCAATAATTTCCCGATGGTCCCTAACCATATTACTAACAGTGTATGAGGCAACGTTTTAATCAAAAGAGTGACTAATACTACAGCCAGCAGCAGGCAAAGTCAGTTTATGTATGAAAATTACTACTAAGTACTGCTACTGTAGGTGCAGGGACAGATACCCATGAAGGGGTGTACTTCTCCTTTGTTGCCATAACTAGGAAAGATACATAACTAGATAAGAACTAGATAATAAGAATATGGACCTGTGTTGTCTATTCTTTTACATACTGTATTTCAAGACCCACCTGGTTAATATGCGGCACCACACTACAATCTTCTTTCAACTGTTCCAGGTGATGGACCAAAAAGTTGCTCACCCCAATAGCACGGCACACTCCTACAGTGAGACACAGATGTTTATGCTCAATAATAATTCATTTATGTTCAAATACCCGACTCTTACTACTATATTTATGATAGTTTTTTTAGTCACTAAGTGACTACAACAAATAGTCACTTGGTGTTCCCTGTCTTGCTGTAACATTGGATCTGGTCTTTAAGTGCAGTACTGAGAATAATTCCAACTATTGAAATATAAAGGTAATAAAGTAAATAGTTCAGTGTTTTATAACTTGTTACCTGTTGCGACCTACGAGGTTACCGTCTCGCATCGAATTTAACATTGTTACATTTGGTTTAGTAGCAGAAACGAGCAACCCCCGTAATCTAGTCAACAATTACCTTCTTTGTAAAGTTCCTCCAAAGCTCTCCAGGTCTCAGCTCTCACCTCCCTGTTGGAGCAACCAGGTCTCAATGACTCTGGCCAGTGCATCAGGTACAGATCTGATTAAGAGGGCAGGAGGATTTAATGAAAGACGAAAGACAGGAAGACAACAAATGGTATTCAATGTTGGGAAATTAACATGATAATAATAATAATAATAATTTTAAAAGCATAGAAAAGTTAGTACATCTCTGAACACGTTAAAAAAAAAAAAAAAAGAAGACAATAAGTGGTCAAATTGTAGTCTCTGATAGGTTTATGTTTAACATGACTTCATCAATCCTATCTCATACCAAAATATTCAACCCCCATCTCTGAGCAGGAATCAAGGCAGGCGTTTTTTGCAGCTTTGTATCCATAGTCCCCGGGCCACAGTTTATTGGTGAGCCACAGATTACTTCTCGGTAGCCCACTTTCTTTGATAGCTTTGCCCAGTTCGGCCTCACAGCCATAGCGCTTTGCTGTGTCAATGTGGCACATGCCACAATCGGTGAGGGCATAAACAATGGCATCATGGGAGTATCCGCCATCATGTGATGTGCCTAGAATAGACAGAAAATATGAATATATATATATATATATATATATATATATATATATAGAGTCAAAGAATTTAAACCCAGTTCAATTCAAACTTTTTTTTAAATTCAAGAGCAGTATTTACCACGGTAATATAAATACTGACGTAACAGTAGGCTATGTTCAGAACATTGTTAAAGAAAAAAGGTAATATTCAATCATTTAGAATTGTTAGGAAAAGTGATTCATGTACTTCTAATATTTAACTAGTAGCAGATGTTTTAAGCAGCTACTAGGGACATTTTTTTTATTCAGGGAAAACATCAAACTGTTTGGTCAGTTTAGCTTTACTTATTCATTATTATTATTATTATTTTTTTTTTAACTTTTATTTGATAAGCTTTTAAATACATTTCCATACGGTACACCGTATAACAGTACACGTTTCTTTAAACATATAATTACTGTATCTAAAGGGTTATGCAATGCATCTATATAATCTTACATGTCCAGGATTTAGTGAAGTAAAACGCACCTAATCCAAGTACCGGAATCTGCAGACCATTAGAAAGTGGGACTGTAGGACAGCTCAGCGCCGGAGGGAAAGACATGTGCTCCTGAAAGAAGAGGTTTTCCTAGTTTATCTTGTTTCAACAACACGAATCTGTGTCCTCGTCCGTTAATACAAATCTTCTGTAGCCTACTTCACGACTTCTCACAACTTTCCAAATCCCACACGTTAATAGTAAAATAACATTATTGTCGACAACACATCAAGTTAAGACTTACTTGCACTTTGCTGTGGGGGGCAGTTTGTACTTTAATGTTTCGGGTATTGATTCAGGATAGTATGAAAGTGTTTTTTTATTTTATTTTTTATTTTGTAATGCTTCTTTCCAACCCAGACTTGTTAACATCTCTGAAGGGGTGAAGATGGGTCTCTAAAGACAAATCAAATCACTCCGGGTTTTTTTTTTTTTTTTTTTCCTCAGCCGAACAAAGATGGCGCCGGTTTATCGAATTTACGAACATGCTTGAAGTGAAAACATAAACACGACACTGTAATGTAAAAAAAAAAATAAAATAAATAAAAAATAGAAGGATACGAACTCATGTAATCTCATTATTTTGTAAAGGTTTTGGCACGTTTTTTTTTCTTGTGTTTTTCCTGACAAAATGGTAGTTGATTCGTCCCCTGACTACACGTAACGGTGAACGTCAGCTGCCGTCATCTGTTTCCTCTCAGGCTCTCTGGTCGGAATCAGCCAACATGGCGACCATGTGAAGGAAGCGGGGTGGACTGCGGTGCCTACAAAATGAGGTGAGTTTTGATTTGTAGATCGACATGAATCATGGCTTCTACAGTAAACCGTAAATAGTAGTTCTAACATGAGGTGACGTGGGTAAACTCAAGGTGTGGCGTTATGTCCATTCACAGAAACACTGAGCTAAGATCAGGAGTAAGTTCAATCATACATGTTAAAAGTCAACAAGGCAGTTTTGATTGATGTACTTGCACAACGAATTCATCCATGCGCAAGATTGTAAACTGGGAATTTTGGACCTTTGCGAGGAAAACAATTGATGACTTGATTTATTTAATATATACGGTCTGCTGATTTTTCTGTCCCTTTACAGCTGTGAATGCCTCCACCTATACTTTACTACAGTTTTCCCCTGCAAACAGTTTATGGTTCCCTGGAGGTTCTCCGAAGTAAAGGGTCCACAAAAACAACGTTTAGAGAACATTTCCTGGAACTTTCTTCAATGGTCGCAAAACCTAACCTTCAGGGGTACCTTTAAGGAACATCCCCTGAAGGTTCTTTAAAGTTAAAGGGTCAACAAAATGAGATTTCCGATTTGACCCACCGTGTTCACCAAACCCTAATACAGGCACATAGACTGTAGGATTAAACTGTTTGGAAATGTATTTTCCCCAGTTCAACCCTAACCCACTGCCATATTACGCGCAGCGAGAGAGCTGGGAAACATCTTTCCCATTATGTGATGCATAGAGCTAGGGAACACGGGATCATAGAACCCTTTGTCTTGTTCCCATTGTATGCTGTGCAAATCTGGGAACAGGACGCCGGGAACGGAGAGATGACTTTTTTGTTTTCCCAAAAGTAAGTTGCTGTTGCATGTTCCCCTGTTGAATAGCATAAGTTCAGAATAGCCCGTGTAAATACTCGTGTTGACATAAAAGCATTGTGTCCATGCTGTAAATCTGTTTTGCCTCCTCTGACGCAGGGTGCCCCGTTGCTGCCTTGGAGTGCGGCGAACACATTTAGTTTGTCCAATCCTGCTGATCCTCGTGGTTGGTGCAGCCCTGACAGCTCTGCTGCCACCTGCTGACGACCAAGGACGTGTTGGGGTCTTGGGCGTGCTGCGCAGGGCAACACCTCAAAAGCGATATCCTGCCCAGGGCCGCCGCCCTGACAGCTCAGAGGAGGAAAAGTTTACCGTCATCTTCCAAACTTACAACCGCACAGACATTTTGCTTAAACTCCTGAACCATTACCAGGCGGTGCCTCATCTTCAGCGGATTATTATAGTCTGGAACAATATTGGGGAGCAGACGCCTGCAAAGTTATGGGACTCCTTGGGGCCTCATCCTGTCCAGGTGGTCTTCAAGGAGCAGACTAGCAATCGAATGCGGAACAGACTACAACCGTTCCCTGAGGTTGATACTGATGGTCAGTATATGTCAGCTTGCACAATCTACTTGAATAATCATTATTCTCATCATAATCATATTTTTTTGTGTTTGTCAACAATTTTTAAGTATCATTTGTTGATTTGTTATTTCCCGTTCCCCCAATCATTTAGCTGTGTTGATGCTGGATGACGACACTCTCATCAGTGTTCCTGACATCAGCTTTGCTTTCTCTGTCTGGAAGGTAAATAAGCCGCAGTAACTTTAAAATGGACTTATTAGCAATATGTGCTACTTTTATTCATAACATAAAATAAGCAGGCACAGCCCAAGTTGTTTTGTTTTTAACTCCCACACAGCAATTCCCAGACCAGATTGTTGGATTTGTCCCAAGGAAACATGTCTCAACACCAGGAGGAGTGTACAGTTATGGCAGCTTTGAGCTCCAGGATCCAGAAACAGCTGGAGGTGACAAGTATGGTGTTTGTTTTTTTGGGTCATCGTTTTCTCCACGTACACCGCATCTTAAAGGCTGCTTGACTGGTATTATTGTGATCGTAAAGGCTGTTTAATTGCATTTCTGTCTTTATTCACTCACTGCAGATACTCCATGGTGCTAATTGGTGCTGCCTTTTACCACCGCCGCTACCTGCAGCTCTTCCAGGACCAACCACCAGCAGTACATGCCTTAGTGGACGAAACACAGAACTGTGACGACATTGCTATGAACTTTGCTGTAGCACTGTATTTAAGGAAACACTCTAAGGCGAGCAGAGTCAACAAGCCTTCTGGGGTCTTTGTCAAACCTGTGGACCTCCGCAACCTGGAAAAGGATGCCAGCAGTGGATACCAGGGTATGTGGCACCGTCCCGAACACCTTCTTCAGAGGTCCTACTGCCTGAACAGGCTGACACAGATCTATGGCTTCATGCCACTCTGCTTCTCCAACCTGATGGTCTCCCAGTTTGGCTTCCCCAGCTATGCCAATCACAAGAGTAGGAGCTGAGGAAGAGCCACATCGCTGACTGTGTTGGAATGGAAGACGACAGGCTCAAGCAGCAGTCTGGTAAGTTAACATCACATGCCTGGACTGAGGATTAGTTTAAATCTTCTCATGCTTGTGTAATGTGTGGACAATGACCAGTCATTAGCGACTGGATGTGTCTGGAAACAAATATGCTTTAAATACAAAGAAACTGTCATTTCACTGAAAGACGTTATCAATCCAAACATTTGTATATAATCTAAAAATAATTTGTAAAAAAGTATCGTTTTTTTGTTTGTTTGTGTGTTTTATTATCCTGAACAGTTTCATCGTGAAATCAGCAGGACAATGATGAACTTTTCCTCATTTGGACGACCGCAATGACTGTGAAAGAATTTTCTCCTCCTGGCCCACTCTGATGAAACATCCATTTTTGATAATGTAATCTGTATTGTTGGGAAAATCGGCTTTTCCTGCAGCATGTACAGCCTCCCTCATGGGTTGAAATGCAGCTCCTTTAAAGCCAGCGAGTGTCGGTCTTAGGTCTGCTTTGAGAACACAACTTGCCTGGTTTGTCAATGATTTACAGATTGTGTCATTTCAGTTGTTCCATTTTCTCTCCAAATAAATGCTAGAATATAAAGGTAGTTAAAAGTAGTGTTTGGCCAAAAATAGCCTCCCTTAAATACTCCACTACATTTAAAAAGCAATCTTCATGTCCAGTATTATGCACGCATGGACAATCTTTTTTTTTTTTTATGTACACATGTTTGCAAGATTTGATTAAACAAAGTTTTCTCTTTCTATTGATATAATTTGTGGATAAATTCATAGTTATGATTTCAGTTACTAAGTGATAAAAACATGATCAGAAATCAACATGCTGACATGAACTAATTATGAATTAGGTGCGGGCATATTGATGCATAATTTTTACGACAAATGATTCGTTGACAACTGAAATTTCAAGCCTATTAATGAAGTGAAGTCCTAAATTGGTGAGTGCAACAGAGGGGGCTGTGAAGAGCGATTATTGGACAGAAGGCAAAAAACAAAGATGCAAAAGAACAAATCAAGCCAGAATTTATTCTTAATTTTAGGGGGGTGGATGGATAATAACTTGTAGGACGTAGAGGTAGGAGTACCCATCTGTCAAAAATAATTTGATTTGTTTCATTTTTAATCAAAAATAATCCTTCCTTTTTGCAGAAGTATTGTATAAATGCAAAACGTGAGTTTTATAATGTGACATGAGATCAGCCCGCAGATGTCAATCTCATTAATGAATCAGATCAGTTCCTCTTTTTCTGTCCAGTGAGAGACGACTGTAATTCTTTTCAGTCATATGAACAGGAAAACGCTGACATACTGGATATGGGTTAAACATTAAAAGAGGTAGGAGATTGGTATTTCATTTTTTTTTTTTTTTTTAGCTGGAAAGGGTAACGGATGTCATCAGTCTAAACTGTAAACATCTGGACCGTAAAGCCAGACGTGAGATCTGACCTGTATTCAAATTTCCAAGTCTCTGCAAATGGATGGAAAACTATATTTATTGATAAATAATAACAGCCCCCTCCATCTTGGTGGATAAAAGTGTCTTTGCATAATCTGAGGTAACTGGAGTCCAGTTCTTTCAAAAAGGTTTCCAGAGATCTTGCGGAGTCCTATTGTGGTCCAGGTCCCCCACCCTCAGCACCACCACTGACCCCAGGTCCACCTCCAGGCCTGGATCCTCTGCCGCCTGGAGAACGTATGTCATGCCACAGCTTCACAAGAGGCTCCCTCTTCCTCCAAATTAGTTTGTGACCATATGCCACATACCATCTGTAAGATGAGATATATGGATATGGTTGAAATACTGTGACTGCAGAGTAGGAGCCCCCCCCCCCCCCCCCACCACATGAAGCCCGATAACGTCCACACAAATGAATGAATGCTTTACACAAAAGAGCACAAACAACAGCCACACATGACAACACATAATCTGACAGAAAGCATAAGCATCATAAAAACCAAAACAACAATAAATCAATAAAGGACATAAAGTACAAGTTCAAGAAAGTGCCAAAAACGACCATCTCATGAGACCTATTCAAGGATTTAAGATTGGTCAAAGTAGTTGAACGAGAGTTCAGACTATAACTTTCACTATATTTCTTACCATTAACCCGGACGTATTTTGAGTAACCATTTAAGGACATGCAGACTCACACTCCAAAGAGGGCTCCGCCAAGGTGAGCTGCATGGTCAAACAGCCTCCATCCCAATATAAGCCCTGCTGTATCTATGGCCACGAGCGCTTTAAGGGCCTAAAGACGAACATGGAGCAGGAATCTAAAGTTACATACAATGTAGGGAAGTGCCTCAAGATCAACCTTCTGTCCACCGTACATTCAGACATGCATATTTACACATTTTACTCATTCCCACACTTGTTTGTTTTGTTCATGCACAGATTTCAATGTCTTGCCTGCAGGAAAAACACAACTAAATGTACAAATTTGCAAACAAGTGTTTTAAGATTACATTTCAGAGGTGTCTATCTAACATGGGAAAAAAAAAGAAAGTATTTCAAACAATGTTAATTGCACACTTAGGGCCATGACTGCACACAAACATAACATTATAAACATAATTTACACAGACAGACGTAAATACACAAACTGCATCACTTACATTTCCTGCTGTGAAAGTGACCATAGGAAGGAAGATTATGCCGAGTTTGGCCTCTGGCACCTTTGCACACACAGCAGCGAGTACTGCCATGACGGCACCCGACTATTGATCAAACAAAGCTGCGGGTCAAAATTTGTACTTAATTTGTACTTAAGCTGTGTAAAAAAGAAATATCTTACCGCCCCTAATGAAGGGTAGAAACGCCCGGTGGCTGTTTTACACATGTAACTGACCAAACTGGAAATCACGCCTGAAAATACATCACATTAAGAATCAGACTTTTTCTTCCCCACAAACATTGTCTGTGTCAATTCTTACTTCATGTTCTCCGTTTTCTCAATCTAACGCCACAGTTATACTGCTTTAACAGGTGAAACTATGAAATAAACAAACACTGGCAGTTTTCTGAAGAAAACGTAAGAAGACTCGCTGCTAAAAGTTGAGGGTGCGTATTCTGAATAATACAATTATTTCTAACTTGAGTTACATCAACTTCTTGAACACTAATATTAAAAATATTCTTCCAGATGTTCAAAGCGATACAGGTTTTATACATTTAGTACTGATCCAATAATGTATTCAGATTTGATAAATGTTATCAGTCCCTAGTCCTAGTTTTTAGTTGACTCACCAGCAGACAGGTAGACTGCAAGAAACTGCTCTTTGCCTAAGAGAGAGACGATTCCTGAGGAGAATGTCCATAGGACATACATGTTGGCCACCATGTGGATAATGGAGTAGTGACTGAAAGAGGAAAGGACCATGGGAAGGCACCGTGTTTCTGGAAGAAGAAAGAGAAAAGGACTAAAACTGTTGCGCACTGGAAATGAAAAAGACAAATTCATCACGGTCACAAGATCAAGCAGAAAATCGTAACACTTGAAAATGGACGCTCTTCATTTTGTGTCAACTTTATTTACTTCAAATTTTCCAGAAAACAAACTCATGGACGGGCGTACTCACTGGAGGCCGGGTTGGACGTGAAGTACTTAATCATACTTCTTTGCATTGAAGGGATCCGCCAGCAACACAGGACCACAGCATTTACAGCGATAATACCTAGAAAACATCAATGGAGAAACTCCTGAGTGAGAAGAAATGCAGGATTATAAATGCAATCATATAGATAACATTCAAATTTAAAGAAACGGAAGGACAAAATGAGTCTGTAAAATGAGCTACCGGTGGCGGTCTTCTGTCCCTCGGTGAGGCTGCTCCAGAAGTCGTCCACCGTGGACATCAGGAGGATGAGCTGTCGCTGGAAGCCGGACAGCTGGTTCCACCAGTTATGCCAGTGTGTCCTGTTCTGGGAGCCCTGATGACATATGAATGGTTCACTAAGTCACTCATAGGTAAATTGGTCATACAAGTTGACGGCAGTGGAGGAGTAAAACGACAATTTGCATCATTAAATGCTCACCTGGATTAATTTTTCAGACTCTGCGTCATCTTTTGCAGTCTGAACTCTTGACCTCAGGGTCTCATATTGCAGGATGGCCGCCGCACCAAAGGAGCACCCTGTAAACTGACATGGAATCAGGCGACAACCAACACCACCCTGCAGTCCCAAACCTTTTTAGAGCATGCATCTATTTTCCCGCTTTACAATAAACATCAGACAAAAGGAAAGTAAATCATTCCCGTAAAACACAGGAGTCCTACCCCCACCGTGAACATCAGCGGCTTGAATAGCGGACTGGGGACTTTGGGAGGAGGTGGGTGCCCCGCCACGCCAGCCTCACAGGATGAGGCGTTGGTTTCTTGGGTGACATTTCCTTTCTTCGTATCTGGTCTTTTAGCGTCACGACGGAAGCCGCACCTCTGCTGGTTGTAGGGATTTAGTCTGCCAAAAGAAAAAAATTAGGCAGTTTTTAAAACTACTTAAGTCAGTGTTGGGAAATACACAGAATAACCCCGACTGCTACATAAACCAATGAACACTTTTTTAACCAGTCAATTATCAAAGTAGTAGTATTTTTTTTTTTAAATTGATTAGTAGATTGTTTCAGTATGAGTTTGTGAAATATTATTAATATCAAGGCTGGGCTATATGGACAACGTTAAATATCACAATATTTTTCTTCAAGGTTTGACATTGATCATGCAGCAGCATTGTAGGGATGATTGCTGGTGCTTAAGTAATTACATGATGAGATTTATGATGAATAATCATCGGTTATAAAGATATAATGATTGAATAGGTAAAGGCAACTAATAGAACAGCTAGAACAATTTGATAAGTGGGTAAAGACAACACATACCATATCTTTATGATAACAAAACCTTCGACAATATGTGGTCTCGTTTATGGAAATATTACATGGTGTACCAATTTACTGTTATGACCAACCGCTTCAGTTTTGTTTCCTGATTTCCTGTTAACTAAAATACAAGGTGAAAAATGTTTGAAAATATAAAATGGACGATTGCAGGTGAGTATACCCGACATTGGCAGTTACTTTTGGTTGAAATCATGTAACATCAGCTACTTGATTTCCTGGCTGTACAGTACATTCAGTGAGGTTCACAATATGACATGCAGTTTAAATATCTCGGTTCAGTTTGAAAATAAAAGACAGCACAGACAGTGCTGGTGTTGCACGTTGTTTTTCGGTACATAAGATAAAACATACAGCTGTCTTCAGCTCCGTGGATGTCTTTACAATGACAGTCGGTGCGGTTAGGTAACCACACACTGCTGGTCCAGCAGCAAACACATGCACATGCACCATGTCCGTGGTATTCTTGTTTAGACAGACTGCAATCTGAACAGCGTTTCAATTGCTCACCTGGAGCTCCGTGAAGTCGTGTTTTGGGATCTGATGAACTCTGTTTTGGCCCATTTCATGACACATCCCTTCCACGCCATGTTTGTGGTGACCTCCTGCTTGAAGCCCCTCCCACTGCCAGACTGGAGCTCGTGCTGCATTCACGGACTCTCCTAAAAGCTCCGATTTATTAATTTGTATCTGACGCGGGTTTTCAATTCTTTGTACTACAGCGTACGTTTTCCACTATTTATAATCCTGCACGGTTTACAGTAGGCTATAGCGTTTACCTATATAGTTACTATATCTATTAGTTTATTGTTATTGTCCATTTGTTGTTCAGTGTGTGTATTTGTAGTACACAGAGAGCTGCTTGAAACCAAAGAGACTAACTTCTTCCATGCGTAAATATACATATAGTGATTGCGATATAACTGTTCGGTTTTACAGGACAAGATATACAGTACAGTAGGCCTCTGAATTGCATCTCTTTTATTCAATGATAGGACTTCAGTTCCCTCTAGTGGCTTATTCAAGTACAGCTTTGTCTTGTACGGCTTGTCCAGCCAGAATCACAGACATAATCAGTTGTGGAAAGTGACTAAGTACTTTTACTGAAGTAATGAACCTAAGTACAGTTTACAATTTAAAGTAGTGGACTTTCTTGCTCTCATTTAATTGTTATTTTATTCTTTCAATATCTGATGGAAATATAGGCTATTACTGTTCACTCCAGTAGTGTATGCGAGTCAGGTGCCATGCAGATTAATTTGCATAATATAGTACCTAGGCCTTTTTTGGACAGAATACAGGAGAGTAATTAAAATAAATGAATAAATAATGATGGCTGAATTTGATTTTGCTTCTTTGGTCTCAGGGTCCTGTAGTGTGCATGCTGGCTCACTGTGACACTGAATGGCTTACTGGGACACAGAGCCATTGCTTATGCTATTAGTGACACTTGTAAAAGGAACATGTGTGATGTGAAAAGGACGGCTGCTATAGATTAAACTACCAAACTACATATAAAGCAGTTAGAATATGATTGCGTGAAAAATGATAATCCAAAATTGTAATGTAATAATTTGATACCCTTAAAGGATCAGTTCTGCATAATTATCACTTTTAACACTTTAAGTGAATTTGGCTATTTTTCCATCATTCTTTTGGCTAAAAGATCATAATTATTCTGCCAGATTTACAAAACAAAAGAATATGGAGGAAACGAGAACACTTAAAAACAAACAAACAAACAACAACAAATAAAACCAAAATTTATAATTAAAACTAATGGGTCCCCTTCTTTTCCTTCTTTTAAAACATGTCGTATGAGCACACAGAAGAGAGAAATTATGGAAGCCGTGGACAGTTGGCTGAGCAATATTGATGGCACTGGTTGTTGCTAATGGCATCTGGACAAGTTCCACAAACTTCTTGCAGGCTTGCCAGCGACTCCAAAAATAGGTAAAGAAGGTAGACTTTACATTGAGAAGACTGCACTGCAGTGTCTGCAGAGAAAGGCTCTCCTCCAATGCAATATCTGCACTTGCTGCGCTGCTTTAGCTCGACACAATACTGCACAGAGAACTGCAGTAATTGAGCTGGAAAAGACTTCAAGTTTAGGAGTAGGTACACAGGCAATTTATCTTAACGGAAGCAGACAACGCATCCCGTGGGTATAGTATAATACAACCTGACTTCTGGTAGAAAATTATACAAAAAAGAGGGGATGTAGCGGTTTCAGGACAAAACATACAGTGTACAAAGACAAGGGAGCAATATGCCTTTGACACTGTATGGACCAAGGACACACTGCCAAGTTAGATGATATCCTATGGGTGCAGGTCTGGGGCAGGGGAGGACACAGAGTTATAGGAGAGGAATTAGAGAGGAGGAGGGATGAAAAGAGAAGAGGAGGGAAGGGAGCAGTGACAATGATAGGACCGAGCACAGGGTAGATAGATCGAGGTGGGGAGGCCAAACAGGAGAGCATAGAGAGAGGAAAAGAGGGTGAGAATCATAAATATTTGAGTGGCCGCAGAAGTGAACTTAAGTAAAAGCTGTTGGGGGATTTTGATTTTGATCAAAAAGACGTACAGTGCTGCAGACCTGCAGACAGCGCAACCCCAACACGCACACATTCATCTCTCTCGATATGTAGAGGCCTTTAGGTTCCTTTCTGATCAATGCAGTTCATTTTTTTTCCCTCCAGCATAGGTGTCCTCTTTCAGGTGCTTTTATTGATTCGCTGTGAACCGACGCCAGCCAGGATTCGCCTGTGTCGGCAACAGGGCAGCAAGGCCTCGGCCATGTGACAGGAAGTAGTCTCCCTGAAATCAGAACAACTTGTCATTCTTGTAGGACAACCATCGACTCCACCGCAACTATATCCACATGAACTCTGACATTGCCCTCCTGCTTTAGTGCTGTGATTCGGATCCACGGTCGGACGCATGATGCTTCACGTCATTTGGCCTTGAGGCTTCTATTTCAGCACAAAGGCCAGCAACATTTTATACCAGCAGCACAGTCTTTTTATACCATCAGTGGAAACTCTAGCTGTTGTCATAGCGTCCCATCAGAGTGCTGACAGGGCGTTTCCTAAGACGCTGATCAATGGGCCAGCTAGATAATAACACACTTGTTTTCAGTATTTTTCCTGCATAGATTTTCCAACCTCAGTGGTCAGTGCATCGCTGTGGTATTTTTTGAGTAGCAGCTGATTTACAGACTCATGCCGTGTGAACTGGACAATCGAGAGCGGGATTTCAGGCCTGATGTTTGTTTTACCCAAAATACCACAGAGGACAGCACACTACACGACAGCAGCAACCTCTCACTCCTCTAATTGATTAAGAGGATTACAATAACAGTGTTTATGTATAGTTTGTATGGGGTGGAAAAAAAGAGTAATTATAGAACAAGAGAGGCACTTGAATAAATGTGAGAACAGCACACTCTTATGCACACACTGAACCTTTGTCTGCATCTGTCCAGCAGTCAAACTGACACGACAGCATTACACAACACAAGCAAGTTCCTCAAGAGCTTTTCGCACAAACTCATTACACTGCAACAGCAAGCTCATTCTGAATATACAGTCTACACTGTACACAATATCCATCTGAATTTTTTCCGCAGTATAATCAAATAACAGTCACAATAAAGTGCCAGATGCTCAGGACAAGGCTATTGATCGGACTCATTCATTAAATATTGATGTCTCTCAGCAAAATATCATATACCTTTGCTATCAGTGAAGCAAAATGGTACAATGTGGTCAGGAAGGGTGAGGAAGGAGCTCTTTGCTTTACAAGATGGCTCAATTGTGCTCTTACTAGGACATACATGACATTTTCCATTAAATTACTCAACAAAACCCTGAAATATTCAGGTGTACAGCCGATGGGAAATTGTGGCTGTTCAAATTTGACGTGTTTAAGTTTGTCTCAAAAACCGCATGATGGACTGATTACTTCATTCAGATTACTCGAGAGTTACAGTAGACTACATGTTTTACCAGCAACTTTTTGTGGGCGTGAAGGTTAGAACATCTGACGTGCACAGTATCACCCCCATTCTTTTAAAATTATACTCACTGACTTTGTTAAACAAGAAAAGAAAGCGCAGTCAGATTTCTTACAGATATTTAAGTTGAAGAAAAGTTAAATTAATCAGGGTTTATCTGCACAACACAGAAACAACTCTGACGACATTAACTGTGAGGTCTTACTGCCAGTCAGTCCCCTGTATTTCTGCATCAATACACAATGCACACACTGCATCCGCTCACCCCTGCAAAACACACACACACGCACGCACCCCCCACCCCCCCCCCCCATCCCCCACCACCCTTTACCTGAGTCCCCAATCCACCTTATTCAGAAACTCTCAGAAACCCCAAGCGGTAACCACGAGCTCGCCAGAGAGCTACATCCGGTGAACAGGGGGTCCGAGCAGGATCTAATTTAGGCAAAAATATTACTTGAAACGAGCAACTTCCGTCCAGCTCCTCCTCCGCTGGGCTCTCCTGAGCGAAGAGAGCGCGCGCCAGGCGAACGCATCCCTTCAGCCTACGTCGGCAGTAACTTCTGCACCGCAAGGGGACATGGGTGATAAAAACGCCGGTAAGAAACTTCCACGTGCTTGTTTATGAATTAATTACGAGCTCGTTTTCTTTGTGTGTGTAGTTACCGTTTGGATGCAGCATTTTTTTATTTTTTATTTTTTTTATTAGTGGGGAAAATTTTAAAGACACAGACACCAAAAAAAGAAAAAAGAAAAGAAAAAGTCATTCATAACTTTATGATTTAATTGCATGCAGCGACTGCGATAAAAAAAAAAAAAAAAAAAGGAAAGCACTTTTAGAGTTTTGGTAAGAATTTGAGCCGGAGATGCGTATGAAGGGCTTTATATGTGTTAACCAACCCCGGATTACTACAATCCTCAGTGCTGCAGCGTGCTGCTGCTTCTGCTGCTGCTGCTGCAGCTGTATCTCGGCTTTCTGGCTCAGTCATCTGGAGTTTGCTCACCCTATGTGCACCTTAACCTTTCCAGTACATGGGAACTATATATATATATATATATATATATATATATATATATATATATATATATATACATATATAGCTATAACTAGATATAACTATAACTATATATATATATATATATATATATATATATATATTAAATGCATAATTAGTCCACAGTGTATTGCAAATAATATGCACTACAAAATAGCCTACAACTTGTGTTGTATTAGGCCTGCATGGCAGTGTTTTCACCCGGAGTGTTGCGCATGGTAAACGATTCAGTCCCCCTGCGCCCAGCTTTCCTTTAGTCCATCAGTGCTGTCAGCCGATTTAGACCAAAACTGCTGGCTCCACTTTTTTTCTGAGATGAATGTGCTGCTGTTCCCCCGTGCGGCAACGGCAGTGTGGCCTCTACGAGCAGCATACGTGTTGTTGACAAAGCTTTTCAACTCTGGCACAGAAGCTGTAATTCAGATGCTATAGGAAACAGAGAGTCTGCTGCATGACAAACTAGATACTGTCTTCTCGTCACACACAGCTTAACATGTGCAATTTACTATAAACCAGCGTGTGTCTTCTTGTGGTTGTGACAGTGTGTTGCAGGGCCTTTTTAAAGATGCATGGAGTTAAAGCACAAAACCGGCAGTTTCCCTGCATATAATATATTTGGACAAGGGTCAGAGTGCCCTTGTTTAAGTAGGGTAACCTTCTTGCATGGTCACCCTGCCCTGTTTTAGTTCACTGTAAAGCAAAACGAAGCACACAACATCATGCAGAAGGTAACTGTGCTGATAATGCCGGTTTTAGAATCCACTTGCATCATTTAGGCTCTAAACTTTAAACACTCATTCTTATTCAATCCACTTTGAGATCTGCAGAGTTTATGACCTCACTCACTCATGGAAAATAAAGCCTTCACTGCCAATAAATATGACATGCTTTATGCTTCACGGTGTTTGCATCTTTTCATTTTGTTCCATAAGAGGCGGAGTTTACAGTTGCGCAATGATTTGTGTCGTCTCATTGGACGTTGTTGAGCTTTTTGTTGAACTCTGTTCAATGTGACTTTTTCATGCTGCATATGCAAATAAACTGTGGAAACATAAGGCCAGTTGTGACAATATATACCAATTTAATGCATCATATCAATCATGGAGTTTACACCCACAATAAAAAGACACTCTTAGCTTGATAGAGTGTCGGCTTTTGAGACATCTTTCTGAAATTGTGACTAAGATTCAAATTTGTGTTTCTGTCTTCGGGCTAATTTATTTATTTCGTATGTTATTCATCCGGGTTTTAGATGCATTACTTGTAGTCTGTTTTGTAATCTCAAATACAATATCGGCTGTGATGGTAAGGGCCTGAAGGGCATCCTGCTTTGTTATATAATCATGAAGTCCTGTGTTTGAGTATGGCACCTGTGTTAAAAGCTTGTTTTAAGGTGAGGCTTGTGGAGACACGGTGCATCATCCTAAATGAATTTGCGTTCAGTTAAATGACTTCACATCACATCTGGGGTTTTGTAAACATTTACAGTGCACACAATGCTTTGAGAGTAATGGGTGGTTAAAAAGGGGCCCTGCAGGTCATTTTTACTACAGGACCAACCAGCTCAATCCAGCCACGAGAGACAGAATATCAATACGTTTGTACAACGTAGGTTGTTAAACACTGGGCCTTCACTGGTTACAGCAAGCCTCATCATGCTGTACACACCACAGGTCAACATAAAGTAAATTCTGACTGTTTTTGTGCTCTGTTGGTGACATTTCTTACTGACCCCCCCCCAACCCGCTTTTTTTTTTTTTTAAGGAAGAGGGGAAAGCTCTTTACAAGCAGGTACAAAGACCCGTTTAGTGCCGCTGCTGCTTCACTTTTTACATCCGTCTTCCCGGCTCTGACTCTCCTCATCTTTTAAATCCCGTCTTTCTTCGTCGTGCACACGACAGCAATCGTTTCCCACGTTTGCACTCTTGCTGAACCGATCATTAAATTAAAATGCTCCTTCTTTCTCTCATGTCGTGTCATTTTCTCATTCACTAATATGCACATTACAAATTCCCATGAATATGAATGCTTATAGCTGTCGTGTCAAAATTTTGGAATGCGGCTCTAGAGGTTTATAAAAAGCTGTCAACACGAAGCAGGAGACGATAGAAACAATTCTGAGTGGTTTCCATCCACCTCCAAAAATCCATCCCTTTCTAATGTTTATTGCATATTTTATTTTGTGATTCTGTTGTGTTATCTCTGTCAAGTATCTTGTTGTTGTGTAGTTCTCACATTGAGACCCTAACCGCAAGTTTGCACACTTGCAAAAGATTTTTGGCAGCATTACTGATGCAACCATTAACAGTTTTGAAGTGTTGCTGATTTTCGCAACATGCGTCGCTTTAGCTTGGCAGAATATGAGAATGTTTTCTGACATTTCAGCAAATGGTCGTTACCATCAGCAGTAGCTCAGTGCTGTTGTACAACAGAGTGTATATTTTGACGCCCCTCTACTCATTAAAATCTCTTCCTCAACTTCTGTTGTAGCTGAATGTTGATCAATATTGACGAAATACGTAGTGCTATAGATGCCAATTGATTTTCCAACATGTGTAGAACACATGAGAAACCTCTGTTTGTGCAAATTCACAATATTATTGAGAAAAAAAATGTGGATGCTGTTAAAGTAGTTTCAAGGAGCATTTCTGCATTTTGACTTACTTTAGCTGTGACCAAATACAGATAGATGTTGTTTTTCTTGAATATGTGGGTGCAAGGTATTTGCACATATCGATTATTCTAAAGAGTCAGAACCAAAAGAATAATGTCACTCGAGCAAAAACAGAAAAAACTGTGTGCTACTGTGTACAGAGATGAACTGAAACCACCAATCAAGCTCACCCAGCACAGAAGCACACGTTAAAAGATTAAAACATTAATGTGCAAATAGGTCCGTATGAATTGAATGAAAGAACTTGATGGTAAAAAGCAAACAATATCGTGTGTAAAATTAAGACTCACATTTTTGTGTCACTATAAACCAGCACCACACAGAGAATATTCTGGATAGGATGACTCGTATGCACCGGGTGTTAAATTAGTCTTTTTCACATGTTTTGTGGTGATCTGTTTCTCTCATCCAGCATGCCCCGCTGTGGGCAGCTCAGCCGTAAATACTTAAAAACAACTGAGTCATCCTCACAGTAATTTTACACTTGAATTAGTTTTACAGTTTGTTAACACGATATGCTGCATACTTCATACATCATGTTAATATCTCTGTAAAAGCTTTATTTACATAAAGTGTTTTAAAGCTACAATTTATAGAATTATTAATGATTCAATTATTTACTAGCGCTTTATAGATCTGTCATAATCCATGAAATAACTTCTGGGGTTGCCAGTTTATGGAAAATCCTCCTGCAGTAAGATACCCGTCTTGTCTTTACATGTTTAATTTGTTCGAGACCTGTCCAATGTACTGTTTGTCTATCTTCTGGAAAGTGGTGCAGGACATTTGGGCCAAAATCTGTTTGATTAATATAATTTACGACCGTAGCCTAAATATAGTAACCACTTATTAACTTATACACAGTTTGCGTTTGACTAGCTGTTGATGTTGATATGTGTGTGGAACTTAAAGTAGTGAAAATGTAAAAGTAAGAACAATACAGCCAATGTGAAATTCTGGTGTTGTGTTTTTTTTTTTTGGTTTTAGGAGTCTCTCCTTATTCCTCCCTAAAAAAAAATTAAAAGTCAAACTAATAAGACAAGTAACGTGTACCATTGGAATGACACTGATAAAATTTTCACCTAAACAAACTCACAGCATTGTATCTGTGGTACGGTTTCCCTGCTTGTTTTAACACATTATTGAATCTGTATCAAACTGAGTGAAATATAAATATGAAAATGCTTTTTAATTGACGCCGCTTTATGGGAAGTCAGATACAAACTGTAGATATGTTGTGCATTGATTTATACATCGTGTACAGTGTGTAATGTTGTTCCAAACAGGACTCCTATTTTTTTATTTTAGAGAAACCTGAAGACAAATTATACTTACAGAAAATCACAAACATGAAAATGACTCACTCAAAACATCATCAACTGGCCCACACATATATGATCATACTACATAGAATGTCCCAAATTGCATTAGAAATATAAACTTGTAAAACTTTGAAATGTCTTCATTAAACTCACAGAGGTGACTGCAAAACCCGTCATTGATGAAGTGAATGGTGCTGTGGTAGACACAATCCAGATGTTGAAGGGAAGTGGAAACAAGCTCGGTTTTGGTCTAAGAATCCAATAAAATGTTTGGATTTCAAGGAGACCAACATGGGTTTTATTCTATTTAGCCAGATTCTTTAGTATTCTCAAAGCTGGACTGTATCGGTTAGATTTCCATTTAGTGCCTATTTAGAAATGGGAACATCAATGTGGCCTTGTACAATTTAGTATTTTTGGAGTTTAGATTTTGAAACTGAACCGAAAAGTCAAAGTTTTTAAAAGCAGCCTATAATCTGGAAAAGACCTGGTTTGGGGTGATGTGACAGTAAATATTATTTATGTACAGAGTAACAGTGGGCTTATAATATTAATTTGGACGATCTGTACGAGTCATGTTGGTCCTGATTTCAACCTACTCGAACCAGTTTGAAATAACAGGTAGATAAGCGAGTTTTCACCCGATTAAAAACAACACAGCAGTTGCAGCAGTTATTATGTTATGGCCAAGTCTGAAACCTGACTGCTGAAGGACATTATTATCCTCCAGGAAGCCGTGTAGATGAGTTGACAAAAAATTTGGACAGAGAGGACAAGCTTAGACATAGACTGATAGTCATTCAAGTCAGTGACCAGTCGACCATTTTTAACATTTGATATTACAGAAAGTATAATACATTTATACATGACATATTTTGCTTGCAGTCTCAGTCAAAACTGGTATCACCTTAGAAGGTGAACATTTTAACCTCAATCTATTGGCGTATAATGGAAGGTGAAATGAGAGATGGCTTGTCTAGCATCTTTCCACGGTGTCCTGACAGACAGAGAGACCTGAGTTGGCTTAAACACAGACAGGATACATCTTTTTTTGGACTAGGTACAGTTACAACACATGTTGGAGAAGGGTGGAGAGAAGTGTGATTGGAAGAAGGAAAATTTGTACAAGCAATGTGCGACACTAGACAGAAATCAAGTCATTGATCTGTGGATTTAGTGTTATGATTATATCATGATTGAGTGAAAGATTGAAATCTATTTTACAGATTAATTATCTGATATTGGCAGCTAAGAATTCACTTTTTATTTCTCACTTTTTAAAATTATATCTTGAACTTCTCCAGTTTCTTAAATAATTTTTGAGATATCATTTGAGGCTCAATAGTCATTTTAAGATGCCTTAGTTTGGTATGGTGGTTGCTTCCAGTGTAGATTGTGTTATTCCAGTATAGAAGCAAACAAATTTTACCCATGTGTACATTTGCTCTTTTATCATTCACTGAACTTTACAAGTCTGTTGTGACACTTTTATTGTTTAAGTAGGTTGATTGAGCAGATATTTGAGATCTTGGAGGACTATCTGAGATCGTTTAAATTTCCTCGCACTATAACCATTCCGTCAATGTACACGGCTTGATTTGATTTGATTTTTAACATATTAGTGCGTATTTTCTTTGGTAAACATCTAATTTTATTGAGTTATCATTAGAGAAATTAACAAATCATCCCATCAAATTTACCTGAAACCACAGTATCTTTTTCTTAAGATTTTCTGATGATATAATTCAATTCAAACTAATGCAATAAAATGAAATTACTTCGATGTATTTTAAAAAAGTGTGAGACGGTGAGTAAAATAGATTTGGATTTGGATCATTAAATCCAAAGTTTCACTTTTGCTATATTTAAGTGCAATTTAATTACTCTGTGGTTTGCCCTCTGTGCTCTTTCTCTCCTCTCTGTCTCTCCCAGCATGTGGTGATGGGCTCTGCAGTGGGACAGTACAGCACCATCACCATATCTGTGACTCTGGGTCTGATGCCAGCTCCCTCTTGCTCCCTCTACCCATTCTGATTATTCCTCTCTGACCTTTTCTTATGTGCATAGATGCGGTTGTTGAAGCATTTTGCTGACCTGATTTGTCCTTTTGTGTACATTATATATATTATACATAGTGAGGGCATGTTCCCAAGGTAGTTGATGCCATATCATTTTCTGTCCTTGTAGTACAAGGTTATGTGAGAACAAGATAGAGGAATGTACAAAAAAAATGTATACGTATACAGTAAAACACTTTAAATACTGCAGTGTGTTGAATTAATGCTGCGGCAGAGGTTGCACATAATGTTATTATTTGGTCACCAGCCAACGTAAAAAAAGTACAACATCAGTATTCTCTTTGAATGCAAAATTGTTGTGTTATGTCTTGAGTAAATCTGTTGATAGGTGATGGCACTTTCAGGACCTATCCCCTTAGTCTCTCTGCATCTTATTTTATTGAGTGTTTTGTGCTATGGCGTCCTCTAGTGTGGAAGTGGCACATAGTCCTGTGGTTGGTCTTGCAACTCAGGACATTGCTAGTCATACTGGGCCAAACTGCAGACTGGGCTTTTGGATCATGATTGATAACGATAACTAAACTATGGTCTTTAGAGCATGTTTTTAAATGGCACATGATTAGTCCTCTTTGAAGATTCATGTTTGTAGCCATTTCTTTAGTTGCTACAGCTCTGTGGTGGCGTTACTCCATGTGTCTTACTCATACTATACACTTTGTGCAGCAATGTTGTCTGGGATGATCCAACAGTTCCCTGTCCCAGAAGTGTCCTTAAAGTGATGAACTATTGCTGTATTTAGCTGACTTGTCACGTTCACATAATAACCGAGCATACAATAGATCCCCCTGTGATCACTAATTAGTTAAAGTGCCATAGTGGGGAAACAAATTAGCTTGCTTCTATCTGAGTTCTGTGTTGTTTTTTTTTTTCGTTTTTTTTTTCATGTTGCTGTCCTAATTATTTGTGTTCCCCTATGAATGACTAATTAATTTTTTGAATATAAAATGCTTGCCTATAATTCTCAAAAATGTGTGTAGTGCAACAAACATTTGTGCAAATAAGTACTTAAGTTCTTGTACTTTACTTGAGGACTTTGATTTGATTTTAGTTCTTTTTCTCTACAATCCCGGTGGATAATGTACTCCACTACATTTATTACACAGCTGTAGTTACTTTTAAAGATTTTACGTACAAAAACAGTTGATATTGTTTTTTTTTAAATGATATTGTGTTCTTGCAACTCGACCATATATGAAGCAGTTAAATCAGCTACCTGGACCAACTAGGGCTTCTTATACTGGTGCATCATAATTCGCTGACATAATGAACGGACAGCTGCCGAGCAGGAAGGACACTGAGGTGGCCACTGTTGACACCTGGTCTTTCATAACGCAATGACTGAGTCATAAACTTTCTGCTACTATCACACGCATTGAGAAAACAACGTTGACTTCAAAGCGGTGGGCTGCAGCTGACGTAGGCTCTGCGTTGTCCGCTTGTTCCCAATGGATTTGCGGGGCAAAAACGGAAGAGAAAAGACAAACTATTGGTCCTTGGCTCCCAACATCTGTGCAGCTGGCGTCGGACCTTGCAGCCCTTGTTGCATTAACTGTCAGCTCCGCATTACCTCACTCGTGGCCGGCCTGCCACTTACCCCTGCAGTTTAACTTTGGCGTGCATGCTCTCTCCCTCCCTCTCCCACAATCTCTCCACTCTCTCTCCCTTACCCTCTCCTTTCCTGCTATTACGTCCGCTGCTGGTAAAGACGCGGAGGCAAGGGAGGGGGTGGGGTGGAGGGTGAGGGTGGGAGTGGGTGGGGGGTGGGGTGGGGGTGTACAATTAAGAGCACATTGTAACGTCCTTGCGTTGCCTCCTGTGGCGGAAGAGGAGTGTGCCGTGAGCGCGAATGACCGTCGGTGGACGAGAAGAGGATAGACGGAGAAAGATAGGGCTAGAGAAAGAGAGAAAGAGAGGGGGAATCACTCAAGATGCCTCGTTTTAGCGTAATTTGTCCTGCAGACTGTGCCCTTCCGGCGTTTTGAGGGCTGCTGTGAGCCTGTAGAGAGAGGCTGGCTGGCAACGCTATGCTGCCTGACCCTGCTGTGTTGTGATAGCGTTGTCCGATTGTTTGGATTGAGGAAGGCTCCCATCAACCCAAATCAATGAGGATTCTGAGGCCATTCCTTCAGAAAGGAGCGCATATGCTGCAGTGTTTCTGTGGACAACGATCGAAGTCGACCACTATCACCAACGGTGAGAGACAAACATAGCACCATAGCTCTATAGCTGCCTTTGCCTTGCATGCTTTCTCTCTTGAGTGATGAAAAAGGAAAGGGGGGGATATATAGAGAGAGGGGAGGAAGAGGAGCGGGTGAGTGATTTAAAAAAAAAAAAAAAAAAAAAAAAAAAAACCCCGAGTGTGTGAGTATCATCTTCCGAGTCTGCAGTGGAGAGCCTCTCCTTGTGCTCCGCTCATCTGTCCCGAGTTTTGTGTGCAGTCTTCGCCCGCCGCCGATAGCTGCTTGCAGTCAGCGTCAAGCCGCACTACTCCGGAGAGGAGAGGAGAGGACAGGGCTCCGGATACTTTACCAGACCGAGCCAGATTTGCAGACGAGTGTGTTCCAGTGCTGCATCTGGAGCGGGCCAAAAAATGGACAATGCAGGGATCAAGTCATTAAACTTCAGGGGCCTGGAGAGGTAGCGCTCCTTTAGGGCCCGAAACAAGCGGCGTGTTTCAGCACCACGGATAGCGCCATAGCAGAAGCACGTCAGGGCAGGGGCACAAACTTTTCACGCCAGGGCGTCTTTTAATAGCTTTACATCAAACTCGATTGATTGATTACATCCTGTCCAAGTAATCCCTCTTGGCAGGACGCAGTAAAACTCACTTTAAAACTATCTAACTGCTTTAGTGGATCATTTGGATATCATTTGAAAAAATGGTTTCTCTTTTCTCCTAAGACCTCCAAGTAAAAGACCCTCGAAAGTCCCCAAACTTCACTTTGGCTTAAATGCACATCATAATACAGGCAGTGTGAGTGTATATCTCCATAAAGACAGCATTTCTCCTCTCCAGGGAAATAAAACATTCCCTTTTAACAGGACTTACTTTGTAATGGTTTCACAACAAAACATACTGACATAAAATCTGAACGACATGCACACACACAGGCCCATACACAGCCACCACACACCAGTGTGTGGCAACAATCCTAAGATCCCTGCCATGTCCTCTACTCATGTCTCAGGTAATTCCCTGCATTGCTGCTGTTGTTCACTCATAACATAACTCTTCTATCTCCAAAGACATTTAGAAATTCTTCAGTATTTCCAGAGCAAAACAGAAAGCTGTTTTGCCAGGAGACACATGCAACACCTTCTCCTGCCTCCTCCCATCACTTGCAATGCATAAGAATCTCAGCTGGGGCGGCTCTCAAATTCAGGACAGACAATTAGGAACTCCATCAAGCACAGTTGATTCCTCTGAGGTAGTTGGACCAAAAGCAGCATGCACACTGGGATCTGTAGGACTCGGATATAAAGTACTGTCAGGCCTTATCCTGCATCTCTGTTCACTGTTATATGAACCCTATGACCTCAATCAAAACTTTATGAGTCAGCTCGCAGGTGTTGACAGAAATGGATGCAAATTGTGAATGCAGGAGTTTGGTTAAAGCTTGACATGGCATTAAAGCTGTCAGCTAAAGCGTCTGTTCAAAGTTTGTTTTTTTTACAAACATGCCAGCGCTTTTACAATTCTAATCTTTGATTTAAATGTTTTTTTTTTTAAATGTATTTATTTATTTTTATGGTTGTTTATTTGGAACACCTACAGAGGAGTTTGGCATTAATGTTTCAAATTAGAGCTAAATTATGATGACCTCATACTTTTTGGATTTCAAGCAGACATTGCCCTGCCAGGCAGCAGTTGCTCACTCTCTGATACTTTAAGAAAACTCCATAATATTCTCCATAACTGAGCACCTTTCAAACAGACAGAGTAAATCACTGGTAAAACAATGAAGGATGACTCTTAACTTTAAAGAAGAATTGGCCAATACCCGCATTCGCTATCATTCTCTGCTCCAGTATACTTTGGCCGGCACAAGATCATGGAAAGCAGGAGGAGCAAAAAGTGTTTTGCTCTTTAGTTTCAGGCTCTGTGCCAAAATGACCTCCAACGTGTTTCCAGGTGAAAGATGTCTTTGAGAATAGGCTTAAATGTTTGCACCTGCTTCCCTTTGTAGTGTCAGATTTGCACCTGGCTCTTCTTGGATTACAGTTAACCCTCTAGGGGCTCCCCAGTCATGGAAATGTGCTGCCTTGAGCTACAACTTTGAAAAAAAAAAAAAAAAACGCAGTTGTTACAAATTCTGTTTTCACCTTTTAACAGCTTATATTATTATGTGACATTGCAGTAGCATACATATTCAAACAGCCCAGGTTATGAGGGCTGAAAATATGATATCAGTTACTTGCTTATATCTTTCTGAATGTATATATTTTTGGGGTTTTAAGGCACCAGTGTAATGAAACCAGTAGCCACAGAGGGTCCTAATATCATAGTTAAGATGTCTGAATGGTGGGCAGCATAAAAGATACAACCTTGTCATGAGTAGTTATACATGTTTCTTTTAATGACACCGTGAGGCTTTATAGTTCTCGTTTTCTCCGTCTTTTTGTCTGTGACTGACAAGTGATATAATATCAAGCTTCATTTTAAGAACTTTTGGGACAACTTGTAGTTCTTATATGGCTTCTTTTTAACACATCAGGGTGCGTTGTTTTGTAAAATTAGCTTTGATACACAAAAGGAGTTGCTTGGTTTGTGGCTTTCGTGTTCATAAGTAGGCCCAATAACATTTGTTTGGAATGCATGGATCTAGTCTTCGCCTCACATTTTGTTGCCTAAATTTTACTTTGTTTTGTTCATTCATACAGCTTGGTCTTTATGTATTACTAGCATATAGGCCCACCTGTCTTGTTTGCATGATGATTTGTGCTGGTAGTAGAAGTGTGATGAGCATCGTGAGCCACAAAATTGCTCATATTCTCTCACATTCCTGCTCCTTTGCCTCCTGCAGACTTGGCAAGAGAGTTTAGCAGACATTACACAATGAGAACTAGTTCCAGCTATTGTGAGTCAACAAATCTGTGAGGTATTTTAAGAACACACAGAAGTGACAAACTTCAGAGATTGGAAACATCCCCGAGTTTCTCTCTGAGCAGCTGTGGTTCATTCATTCTCCACAAAGGGGCGGCAGAGATAAAGAAGTTGCTCTGAACAAGTTACTGCTGTAGTGGTTGCACCGGATAGCAGGGTCACAGGGATGCTTCGGTTTATCTCAGATAATTTAGTGGTTATGCTATAGTATAACATTTTTAGATTTAACGTGAAAACCTTTTAGAAAACGTTGAAATTAAACTGTTTCTGTGAGTGAGCCAGCCAACCTCCAGAGTCAAAATCATTTCAACTGACAATCGAAATAATTGCTTGATGCTATCTGCAGTGCATTTCATAGCAGCAGTGTTTTATTGCTTGTGCACATATCTCTTCTGTAATGAAGTGAACATCAATTGTCTTGGGTAGAAGGAGGAAGCCTAGCAGATGCTCATTAGGGAATACTTTATCTTTTCCTGACAAAGATATATGTCCACGTCTGAACGCCACAAGGCCTCCTCCCTTTTCGGAGAAAACTCTCTTGATACACCAAACCACGAGCTGTTTTTTTTCCTGAGAAGTGTACAGTATATCACTCTCCTGCATGTCGTTTGGAGTGATGAATGTTCTATTGATATTATTATTGATATTTCTTTATGCTGCAGTGCACTCACTGGCAAATCAATAGGAATACAAAGCTAGATGAAAGGTTTTGATTTAGAATCTGACAGACTCCAACTTTTTTTTTTCCCAGTCCATCTTACTCTGGGAAAAAATAGTTTTATCTGCCCTCCATCTCTCTTCCTCTTTCTGTCCTCCTCTTTCACACACACACACACACACACACACACACACACACACACACACACACACACACACACACACACACACACACACACACACACACACACACACACACACACACACACACACACACACACACACACACACACGTAAGAAAGACACAAAGGACTAACCAGTGTATCAGCGCTTCACATTCAACTCCTCCATCTATCATATCCAAATCTTACATAAGGGGCACAGACAGCAGCAGTCAAAAGAAAATATCTCTCTCTCTCACTCTCTTTTACTTTGTCTCTCTGCCCCTCTCTTGCCATCCCTACAAATTCGGTTTGGAGAGCGAGTGTCAAACCAAGTCCTAGAAAAAGCCTCTAAATGTTTCATGCTGTTTCATCATGGGGGACGAGATAGGTTTGCTGTGCTGCTAAAGACTCATGTGTTCTTCTTCCCACAGTGTGTGTCTGTGTGTGTGTGTGTGTGTGTGTGTGTGTGCGTGCGTGCGTGTGTGTGTGTGTGTGTGTGTGATAGACATGAAGCCTGAGGCATGCTAATGTGACCTCAGACACATGTTGGTGCATACAAACCCGTGTTGCAGGTTATTTTCTAGGGTGCATTTTACATTGATTTACATGTACTCTGATGGTTTATCCTTAACCAGAAGTGATAGTCCCCTTAAGTAGAATGATGATTAATAAAATGCTGAAGTGTTGAAGACAGCTGCTGTGAAAACAATCCATTTTTGTATTGGACAGGTGACAAATTGAAGGTAAAACCAACATACCGCATTTAACAGCTTTAATGGGGCTTGGCATTGATTCAAGAAGTCTCTGGAACTCTACTGGAGCGATTTAACATCATAATTATAGCTAAAGATATTCCCTTATTTGGTGTTTTGATGATGTTGGTGGCGAGCCACATGCCCAACATGTTGATCCAAAATCTCCCATTTGGGTTGAGTTGACTGTGAAGGCCATAATAAATGACTTATGAAACCATTCAGTGAGCCCTCGTGCTCTACGGCTGGACGAGACCACTCCCATCAAGACAGAAATGTTTCATTATAAGATAAAGGTGCATCACTCAGAATAACTTTTGAATTGATTTGCAGTGACCCTCTCCTCAAATGGAGCCTCATCATGCCAGCACAATGCCCCCCTATACGAGCCACCATCTCCTTACTGTAGGCTTCGAGCATTCAGGTTTTTCCTTTAATTTATCACCCGTCTGTATATGATAGAAACACATGCAGAATACACTGTGCTCTCATGTTGTGTGCAGATGAACCAAGAGGTGTTTTAAAGGTGGTTTCTAAGGTTTAATGTTACAGTCTTGTTGATGGTGTTATTTGTAATGTTTCGTTGTATGGTGTCTATTTCATCTCCATTAGCCTTAAATCACATCAGTCCATGCGTCGTGTCACTGTCCGACTCTTCGGTTTGCCGTTTTGTGCTCATAGCGCCTTCGTGCTAAAAACCTGTTGTAATCCTTTTAGCCAGACTATATATGCTCTTCATGGCACCTGTGGCCATGGGGTTTTTACAAAATATAATGTCCCTTTAGTAGAAGCTGTGAGGGTAAGAGCCAAAGCTGATTAGGATTTATCATTTTATGCACAGTGCTTTCTTAAAAGTTTAATGCAGCCTTCTTGAAGTGGAATATTTGAATAGTGGTTTTGCAACTTCGGATTTGAGGTGTAATTAAGAGACGATTGTGAGATGACCTGATTTTGGATGCGCATGTTATCCCAAAGGACCAAGACTTACGTGCGCACGCACGCATTTCCCCCTCCAAAATACCTATTCCCTGCATTTACCCCCTTCCCTATTTTTGTGCTTTACATATTGTATAGGCTGTTCACAACCTTTCATCACAGAGACTGTCTATCTTTCCCTGTACCACTCCTGATCATTCCTAATACGAACCTCAATCACGTATGATTGCGTTAAAAGAGTTGGAGAGGGAGAGGGTGTGTGTGTGTGAGAGAGAGTGAGAGAGAGAGAGAGAGACAGAGACACAGAAAGAGAAGAGAGAGAGACAGAGAGAGAGAATGAGAGAGAGACAGAGAGGGAGAGAGACACACGGAGAGAGACACAGAGAGAGAGAGAGAGAATGAGAGCGAGCGAGAGAGAGAGAGAGAGAGAAAGCTGTGGACCGCGACCATTCACTCGCTGTCTGCGATGTAACACACCGACAGCATTCATTCGGGACGCGCTGGAAATAATGCTTAGGCCACTTTATTATTTGATGCGCTACAACAAAAAGCACTTTGGCGTTTGTGCGCCTCAACTAATTGTTGCTTTCCATAGAAGAATCGCTCCCTGCAGGTTTAAATTGCATCTCTGCAGCATCCTTGCAGAGTAGCCTCTGCCGCCGATTCCATTTTTTCCGACCGCATTTAGAGGTGCCATCGACGGAACCAGAGGAGACTGGGCTCACATATCTGGGCTCCTGCACCGCATTCCTGGACTAACGGGCGGACGGTCTCGCTCATCAACGTGCACGGAGTAAATAATAACGCAAAAAAAAAAAAAAAAAAGTTAGGATCCTCTCTCCAGCCACGCACGAGCGCTTTGCGCTTGGTTTTTAAGGTTGATGCGATTTTTTTTTTTAAAAGGCGTGAGGAATCCAGAAGAGAGGCTGGTGTGCAGATGAGGAATACGAACTCGTGCTCGTCAGACGCGGCGCTGTTCACCTGGAATACCTGAAGCTCTCCAATGACACGCAGCTGCTGCTGCATCAACTTATAAACACTGTTGCATGTTTTCACGGCTGATATTTCGGCCCCTGTGGCCGAGTCCCTTGATTTTATGTTTAATATAAGATCGGTCGCTGTTGATTCGAAGCCCTGAGTGCGATCAAAACTCGCAGCAGCTGAATTACATGCTACACTGTCCCCTCAAGAGGATGCTGCCTGAAGCGTAATGATGCCCGGGACTCGAAGGATTTTCTGATCAGGATGACATTTGGTTGAAACACTCGTGGACCCGAAGCACAGAATTAACTCTGTTCTTTTTTTTTTTTTTTTTTAATTTTTAAATTTATTTTTTGCACCAAGAAGCTGCATCAAGATCCGACCTCTGCCGAACTAGACTCTCGGTTCTTTAGACTCGGTTCGGGGAGATGGCCGCGATTGCCAGCTCCCTGATCCGGCAGAAACGCCAGGCGAGGGAGTCCAACAGCGACCGAGTCTCTACTTCGAAACGTCGTCCGAGCCCCAGCAAAGACCCCCGCTCTCTTTGCGAGAGACATTTCTTGGGGGTCTTCAGCAAAGTCCGTTTCTGCAGCGGCAAGAAAAGACCCGTTCGGCGGCGACCAGGTCAGTGCTGTAGATTTTTTTTTTTTTAAACCGATGTGTGTTATGTGTGTGTGTGGAAGTGGTTTTCCCCAACCCCCCACCGCACCCCGCCCCTCTTTGGAGCAGCAGAGGCATTACACTGCAGTCAAGGGCTTCAATCTGAACAGTAGGAGAAGGTAGATTTTCTCCGCGGTGCGAAAAATCCACCTGTTCCATTAGGTCTTCTTGTTGTCTGTCGATCCACTGCACGACACACACGACCCTACATACCGATCAGGAGCAGCCTCAATGTAGAGGGAACGATGTGACGTTACCCCTTTATTTGCTGTGACAGATTTCTGATCAGAATAATCAATTACCCTGAAACAAAACTGATGCCACTATTCCCCAGTCAAAGCTTGAGCAGCTTTTGTTCCAGCAACCATAAAGCCCATATTTAAGCCTTTGATTTTGCACACTTAATTTTTCACCCTCTCCTCCCACCCTGCCTTCACCCCTCCCTCCAAACATAAATACACATGCAACTTAAATGCACTCAAAAAGGCTGCTTTAAATTGCCCAATTTAATATTAATGCAGATTGGGGTACAGAGGGGAGATAAGTTGCACCGCAGTGCACCAAGGCTCTTTTCAGATTAAATGTTTTAATGGTAAATGTTTATTGCAGAGAGGGAGCTTTACTGCAGTGAAGGGAGGTATAGCTGTAGTGATTAAGAGCTACTCTGGCTGTATTGATATACTGTACATAGGCTCTGTTCCTACTACACTTCATGGTATTATACCCCCCCCCCCTTTATTTTTTTTATTCTGCTGTTTCTATCCTGGTGCACTGATAACAAGCCAGCGGTGCAAGTCACCCCCCTCGCCCCATCCAGATAGTTCTGTCGTGTGATGCACAAGAGTCAAGTCCACTCAGAGTCCAGCAGACAGACTGATGAGGAAGGAGGTAGGCGGACATCAATTTTTAAGGCAGAAAGGGAGGACAACGGAGTCACTCAGACAGACAGAGAGAATAAATTAAACCCTTGTTGTCTTGCAGACTGATCAAACAAACAATCTGAGTGCCAAAACTACCACACATTGCTTAAATAGAACCATAAGCAGACAGACAGACAGACAACAAAGCAGTCAGGCCTCCAGACACTGTTGGGCAGGTAGGTAACTTATTTCAGCTGACACATAACCAGACAGAAAGCAGGCGGATGCTGTATGTCCTCTAATTGATTCTCCTTATATTTCCACTGATGCCTTGCCATATATTTGCTTATAAACAGCTGATGCGCTGGAGAATTTATGAATTCTGCCTGTTTAAAAGACTGTTGTTTTTCCTTCTATCCTCCCCCCTTCGTAAGATGCACCCTCGAAACCTCCACAGGTGTCCCATAAGGGCTGCAGGCTAGGTCAGTAGCTCAGCCTCCATCCGTGTGTGCTGTGTTTCTTCTCGTCTCCACCCCATCTCGCGCCCATGTCGACTCCCCCTCGGCCAGGGAGGGGGGGAGGTGGGGAGGGACAGACAGAGAGGGAGGGAGGGCCTGGGGGCTTTCAACACCTGTCTGACAGCCGACGACCCTCTCCCTTGCTGATTCTCTTGTTTTTTTCTTTCATCCCTCCTTCTGTGTGGCTTTCTAGGACTTTTTAAGCTTAATTTCGTCACTGTTTCCTCTGCGAGCTAAAACATAGCCAGTCGTCTGTTGCTCCTGTGTCTCTTTTCTCTCTGCCTTCTTTCATTTTGTTTCTGCCTCATTCTCTTTGTCAGTCAATGTCGGATCAGTCTTTATCCTCGCTCCTCGTTCTATGTCTGTAAATATGTGTAGTAGCGGTTCTTATTGTAGTGTATTTTGTTGTACATGGATATGATGTGTTTCTCCCTGTCAAACACTATATCAGAACAGGCGATCATTCACCATCTCATGGTCATGACGCCATTTGTCAACGTACCTAAATGTTGTTGTCCTTCTGTATTGGTATGAAGTAAATCTATTGACGTTCTAATGGCCCATACACTTACAGGCTGATCTTGCGTATGTTGCAACATGTTTCATGCACCAACACAAGTTGCAAGCTCTGGAGTTTACCTGCACGCACACTACACGCTCTCTGCTAAATGATTGGAACTGATGAGCCGTCAGCAATTGCTCAGGCCCGTGCCGAAGCCTTAATTTACGGAAGTGTAGTTATCACATGTGATTTACTGATGTGTACACTCCCATGTGCTTTCACGCACACCTAAGCACACGCACAAGCAGGCGCACACCCACATTCTCTTCACCCAGCCCATGATGGATGATGAAGGGCCTGTCCCAGGAATTGATGGCTCTAACCAATGGGTAGGTGAGTTGGGGATTGATGGTCAGGGTGATGTACAGTTGAGTACAACGTGAACCCACTCTCACCGGGGTTCACTTAGCTTAGTCCTTCTCTGAGCTCTCTTCTCCGTGCACTTGTCTTGGTACAATATAAATAGAGCTCCTGCACTGTTAATTTTTGCAGTGATCAGCTTTCGAGCAAAGACTTAATCTGTTATTACTGCTGAAGACAGATCTGACTAAAACTATCTTTCTCTCTTGATACCAAAGTTTGGCAATGTTTCTTTCTCCCAAATCATTTGGTTGTTTTTTTTTGTGCCTGGCTGGACTGAAAGGAATTGCATGTCCTCCAAGTCTTGTTCTGACCTTGGAGGACTGTCAGGCTCACTCATATTCCTTTATTCCAGTCACATACATGATTTATCAGAACATGTATGCCTGCAAAGCAATCCACTGAAGGTTTATTCAGGCCCATAAATGGAAACTAATCACCAATTTAAATGTGACAAAATGCACAATTTGTTCCTTTTGTCAGACAGATTAAACTAAGGATTAGCATCTACATTACTGTCTGTTTTCACTGGAGCTTCTCTCAAAATCTCAGCCTTTGCAAAAAAAAAAAAAAAAATAGCACATTACTGCTCAGCTGTAGAGTTTAATTATTCACTGTGAAACTTAAGAAGAATATGACTATATTTCTTTCTCTTATCGGCACCGAAAATGAGTTTCATTGATCTCAAAGTGGTTTTCAAGACACAACATAGAAAACAACAGAGAAGCCAAAATACACAATCCAAGTCTGGCTTACACTGATGTTGCCATTCAACTGTCTTCTGTATGCTTTTTACACAAAATCAAAAGACCTGCTGGACATTCAACAAACCTTGGAGACTGAATGTACATTTTCCCTCAGATAAACATAGTTTCGTACACATCAACTTGTCCCTGGCACTGCCTGAGGCCGAGAGGCTTTCTTTGCCCTGAGCTAATCCTCGTTTCCACCTGCTCCCCTGAAGTGTGGAGCGCTTTGAGCAGCACTCTGGCAAGCTGACAAAAGTCATACCCTCCAAACTAGGAGGTCGGTTCAGGGTTACTGTAATGAATAAAAAATAAAAAATAAACTTTAGATCAGTTTGCTTTCGGTTAAGAAACCAGTTGGAGAGAAGCAGTTGCGTGTCAAAACCTGCCTGTCAAAGAGAGGGATTTTATTGAATGTCAATCACATTATCTCCGAAATGCACAGTTGCTTCATACCAAATAAAGAAACCACTGGCATGTCAGTGTGCATTAAGTGTGGTTTTTAAAAGGGTTTCCAAATGATTCAAACTCAGTCACTTTTCTGTTCTAGATGCAGTTAGTCACGATGAGAAAGTAACAACGTTCTCATTGATTTTCTGTTATGGTGCTTCGTTGTAAGGGCCTTCTAGTCGAACAGCCATCGTTTACCCTTTTATGGGATTATGTGGTGTCACAGATGATTCATGACAAACTGTCCATCACAGTATTATTGATATCCAACAGCTGGCAAGAGTTAAGCAAAAGACAGAAGTGTCTAGTCCTGTATATATATATTTTTTATTTGCAGGTAAATGTGGAGTCTGGATTGTGCCACAAGAATACAGATTCATATTATTTAATATAGTTAGAGATATATTTCATGATGTAATTTTTGGATTGTGTATACATTTTACAGTCAAAAAATCTGTTTTAAAGCCTTTAATCTCTATGACAAGAGTGCACACCAGTAAATGTTTGTAAATGCATTTGAAGACTAAATAAGTCTGCCGTTGTTCTGCTGGCACACTCCATTTTCCACAGCCAACTTGCTGTATTTTAATCAATTATACACTACATTTTATGTTTGTGACACATTTTCTTTGTGATGATTTCAGCATTTGAAATAGCTTGTGTGAAAACACTTAGCTGCAAGCAGAGGTACCAACTAAATTGTATCTTTTGGTCACGACTATGACACTGTTGTTCTGACATAATCTTGGTGGGGATGGGGCTGTCGCTTGGCCGACATTTTGTGTGTGCGTGCGTGTGTTGTGTGTGTGTGTGTGTGTGTGCGTTTCAGAGCCACAGCTGAAAGGCATCGTGACACGACTGTTCAGCCAGCAGGGCTTCTACCTGCAGATGCAGCCGGATGGAACCATCGATGGCAGCAAGGACGAGAACAGTGACAACAGTGAGTGGAGCATTATGGAGGCTACAGCTTCCAGCATAAAGCATTTAATGGCTATGAATCAGTGGGTTACGTAATATATGATCACATTTAAAATGCTTTATTATTTTTAATTCTTATGTAACATGTTATTTGGGCAACCTAAAGCACTCCAAAATTAGTGTATGACACCCTCACCAAATTGGATTTCCTGTACAAAAATGTACAGTTTTAAAGGGAACTGTTCAACAAATTTTACACAGCAGAATGCCCTCTTTTCTGCATCTGGTTATGCAATCGTAAGCATAGATATAAATGTGTCAAAACCTACTCAGATGGATTATGTATTCTTAGTCGGTTCTCTCAACATTATACCTTTCACGGTGTGTAAATAAAATATTTATGGAGCTTCTGGTTTTAAGATTTTGATACCAAAGTCAAATTAATTTCAGTATCCCTACCAAGGGCTAACTAAGTAAACCATTTCTACTGTATACACTTCATGATTGTAAGTGTCACATTGTGTTGATTGATATAGCTCCGCAGACTGCGTGTGATTATCGCAGCAGAATTTTCTTCCTGGAAAAAGCCATTGCCTGAAACAACTGTAGCCCCACCGCTTCACTCCTTGCCTCAAAGATCCCTCCCCGAGCCACTTTTTTGCAATATTTCACCACCGATCGACTTTCCATAGTGGACTACCAGTAGATAAATAGCCTCCAGGGTATAGGCCCCTAAAGCTTTCGCACCCCGTCCACCTCCACATAAAAGGAAACAGAGGAAAATCAGATGACTCTGGAGAGAGTCTTTTATATTAAAACATATAGGCGTTTGTAAGAGATTCCTATGAAGAATCAAAGAAGAGATATATGTCAACAGAGAATGGTCGTCAAAGCGATAATGATGACACTCCCAGTCTGGAGTGAAGCCGGACAGGAAACCAATCATGACCTTTCTTCTCTAAAACATCCTGCCAATCTTAAAGGAAGCCAGAGCCAAAGCTGCTGGACTGTAGCAGTCATGCGGTGAAAAGAACGGTCTCTCCCTGACACTCGTCGCTTTATATTTTACGAGAGGATAGATCTTCATTGAGGAGTACTTACAGCATAAAGGAAAAGGGCAAAAGGGATCACCGGAAGAAGTAAGAAACCCACATTCACATAATGCATTTCATTTGTGCTCCTTGAACCCATTGCTCTTTTTTGGAGGGCCTCTATTGTGTTGTAAAGGCTTTGGCTGGTGAGGTTTTGTTGAATGTGAGGGCTTCCCCACCTCTAGGTAATCCTCTAGTTAAGCAGTCTCACTGGCCCAGGGATGGAGAAATGCAGTGAATAATTCAGCCATAGCAAACTAAAAATACCACCTTCTCCGTTTGTACCCAATGAATAATTCTCTATATGAGATGCCTCATATGAGAGAGAAGAGGAGAGCAGGAGGTGCTGCAAGAGGAATTTGGAGGAGAGTTAAAAGAAAAAAGGCGGAGTGATTAAGAGGGATAGAAATGGACGAAGAGGTTTTGGTATTCAGCTCTTGCACTGAACTATTGATTGCCTGGCTGGATTATTAGAATAATAAATTCCCTCCACCCTTGAACCACGCCACCTTCTGACGTGCGGCATCCTCAGCAGTGGCAGACGGAATACAGTAATTTATTTTCAGAGGATGGTTCAGTGGAACCAATGGGATTGTGGAGCATGATGCCACCTGCATATACTAGGTGTGACCTGAGCTCAGAGTGCACTTCAATTCTATTTGTTATTATTTGTGATATTTCTGCATGGAATGACAACAAGTGCCGAGACAAGGACACAACTGGACAGAAAGTAGTTTTATTGGGAAAAATGCATGGAAAAGAAAATTAAATTCGGCTTTGATCAAATCATAGTTTTCAAATAGTCCAACCTAGGTGTAAAGTGAGAAGTGCTTGATAGAATAGAAAGTTGCTGCTTCCGGCCTCGATGTACAGTACAAGCACTGTACGTAAAATTACTTTAAGCATGACTGACTGGAAGAGCTACGCTTCTTTAACTGCCAGGGCTGCGTAACAGCGCTCCATTAAAATCAACATTCATGTTCAAATTTGAACAGTTATTAATTTGACTGTCATCAGTTGATCACCTGCAGTAATTACCTGCTCTCGCTGAGGCTTTAGGAAAAGACATCTGGTTTTGAGACACCTGCAGTATAAGGCACTCACCCTCCATCCATCCCTGATTCTCTGGGTCTGATTGATGGGATTAAGAGAGGCTTTTTTTCTTAGCTGAAGACTGAGTCATTAATTTACAGTTTATGGACAGGAGCAAAGGAAAAAAATTATCTTAAGACACTAATAAACCCCGTATAGAAGCACACGTACGAACACATATATGGCACAGTTTTTACCATCTCTCCCATCTATGGATTTGCGTTTCTCACTGGATTTGGAGACGTGCCTTTGGCATTTGAAGTTTGGCTCTGTGTCTTCGTAAACCTTTCCTGCAGGGTTTATGTCATGCTGCGCCAGTATTCTTCACATAAAATGCACTTCCCTTCGCCTACCTGCAGGATTTGCTTGTAGCCGATTACAGCTCCGCTGCAAGACTTGCCGTTGCAAGGATTTTGCTTTATTGGGCTGTTTGAAAACATGTTGTCAGGCCCTTTGATGATAGCAGATCCCCAGAAATCTCTTAACTCTCCCTGCACCAGCCCAGCTTTTCTCTTTTCTTGGTGAGAGAAAGGATTTAGGTTATTAAGGGGAGAGAAATCGCCTTCAGAATAGCCATCAGGTACTTTAACGCCAGTCAGTGCAGCTGTAATTATGGGATCCATCAACTGTTGGAGCTGAAAATAGAAATGCTGGACATTTAGAAGATAGCTGAATGACAGCTCCTGTCAGTTCTCAGATTTTTCTGGCAGGCAGATGAGAGTAGGGAGAGCATATTGTAATTATAGCAAAATAGTGTAGTAGCACATCATATTTTATGGCTTTTTTCCTCCCAATTTTCAAGCCAGGCTGAACTGTGGATGGTGCCTCTGACAGACATTGCCAGTCATCGGCGAGACAAAAGAAACAGCCATGAAAGGCTGAAGTGGAGAGAGGGAACAGACGCAGGAGAGAGAGAGATGACAGAAAATACAGAGAAGACAACAGATTGGAAAGCCTGAGAAAACAAATTGAAGGTGTTAATGGACTCATAATCTTCTTTTATATCCTAAATATCAGGTCATCAAGGGTATACATACTTGCTGGAGTGGTCAGTGTGTGTAACCTGCACCAGTGGCCTGAGGGCATATTTAAACCATTGGCAGGCGAAAGCAGCACGTCGATATTTATTGAGTGAAAATGAATCTGCTCGGAGGACAGACCCGTGTTGGCACGTCTCTTCTTGTCTCTGCCAGCTTTATCTGATAGTCCCCATCGGCACTTGCAGAACAATCATTCCAACAATACAGGGAATGCGCAGTATGTAAAGAGTGTCCTCACACTCTCACCAAACCAAAGCCAATGAAAGTCACAGTTCAGTCCTCAGATTCAGAAGAAACCGCCTGCTGAAAAATAGCATGGTATCCTAAATCAAAACACACTTTTCTCCAATGGTTTTGTCTGTTTCCCCATCAGAGATTTCTGTGTGTGATGTTTTAATGGTGCTCTCTTCACTGCTTCAAAGGTGATTCTATGTACTTTCATGCACTCGTCAGCATCCAATAATAATTGAATGAAAATGTGGCAACAACTGTGGGTACGTGTAGTTATATTACACAGCAACCTGCAGTGATATCCAATCAAACCGCACTCACACAGTGGTGATGTGGGAGATTGCTGACTTAAACTCTTAATGAATATTGTCTAAAAGTCTTCTGAACTTTAACATCAATTAGTATTTAGTTATGCATATTTGATGTTGCTGAGAAGACTTGAAAGCAAATTTCAGAGGCTTTAAAACTGGCTACTGTTGAGTTTACTGTTTACGCACTGCTATTATGTCTTTTCATATAAAGTCATAAATGTAAGTTTGTGTGTAATTACTTTGATTTGACAAAATATACATCATCAAGGACACTTTCATTCATCTAGCTAGATAGCTGTACAAAGATGCACAGATGCTCTGTCATCTCTTTTGCCATCATTTCTGTTAGCTGTCACCAGAAACTTTTGGATTTCTGCTTTAACATTAATGCCTCACGGTGAGGTGTGTCAGCGTTCCCGTTGTCCGCGTCCTGTGCTGTTCACTTTACTGCTGACAGATAGCCAAAGTACAGCGATCAGAGGCTGTCGTGTCTACAAGAGTTAAGTGAAAACTCAATTGTCCTATCCTGTCCTCTCTGTCCAGTGTCTCTCTTTTGTCTCGGCCTCTTTGTAACTGCCTGTCTCTCCCTTTCCTCCCCTCCCCACCTGTCCCTCACTCTGTCTGCTCTGCAGCCCTGTTTAATCTTATTCCTGTGGGTCTGAGAGTGGTGGCCATCCAGGGGGTGAAGAGTGGCTTCTACATTGCCATGAATGGCGAGGGCATGCTCTACAGCTCGGTAAGATAAAAGCCCTTGCTCCAGTGACGCCATTAGTTTGTGAGTGTTTGTGTGTTACCAGCATTTGTTCATTTACATGTGTTGTGTTTTGTTCTGTTTGTTGTCTGTTTTAATATCCCACTGCAGCAGAGAGTCAGCCCTTCCAAACCCTTTCATCTCTGCTCAATTCGAGAGCTCTTCAGTTGTGCCTTTGTGTTGCAGTGCAGCACTATCCCCCCCTTTGTTGTTGAAGCAGCACCGCACATGTTTTACATTTAATTTGACATCAAGTTCAGTTCTCAGCCCTTTTGAAAACTGCTTTTACTTCTTTTACAGGCTACTGACGGAAGCTCGTTATGTGGCAGCTATAAACGGAAACCGCCTCTGAGTTTCGTTGTCTTTTGATTTGGATGATGTTGCTTTGTTCAACTTTCGTCCTGATTTCTAGGAAGGATTCCTGCTGTCTTAAATGGATCCTACACTTCAAAAACATCCATTTTAAATTAGTGCAAGACAAGCTGAGAAATTATTTCACTTTTTTCACATTTAATAAATGTAGTGCATTACTATAAAAGTCCTACACTGGCAAAATGAAATCACCACATTAGCAGAAACTTCAAACTTGCAAGTATACATTGCAAAGATGGATATTTTATTTGCAGCGTGATATATGGGAAACATATAGGCCAGTGTGGGGAACACATGTACATGTCGGGGTGGACCTGTTTACGGATGTCAGCTGGAGAAAAGTCATGGCTGTTGCACTGAGGATGAAGATGTGTTTCGGGACCACGTCTGAGGAAAATGAGCTGTAGAGGGAGAGAGTATTTGCAAGAGAAATGGGGTGGGGGCATACACAGAGATATAGAGGCAGGAAGATTTCCCAGTTGGCATAGTTATATAACCTCTGGTGTTACTGAAGAAAAAGGATCGGAGGGCTGTGTTACCCACAAAGCTCTACTGTGGGTCTTGGTGATGGCCATCTGATTGCCAGGCAGCCATGATGAATGACTTGCAGGAGCTGGAATTCACAGACTGCCCATCAAAGTTTTTCTCTCTTAAAATACTCATAAAATACTTGAAGGGCCCAGTGAAGCCAGTGTCTGCTCTGTGGCAACTTACATTTATTGGTAAGGGGGCACTTTACAGCAAAGCAGACAAGAGAACAGTTTGAAGAAGAGATAAATGGTGTACATGATGCTCTTTCTAAACGTCCACTTGAATAGTTGTCCATCGTCTCATTTGGTGAATTCAGTGTCATTTTATCCGAACAACAGGCATTTTTACTCGGGACAACTTGATCACAACTCAGTGCCTCGACAAATGTATGAACCACTCATAAGTTCAGAGAAGGAAGTACAGTCAATGCGCAGAATGTTATGACTCACCTCAGTAGACGGAATCATTCATAACCAAAGGCTCATAAACAAGTGCGCAATTCACAGTCCCACTATGAGGCTTCTAATAACCCTCCACCCACGGATCTACGTATAATTAAAGTTAAATCGAGCCCAGACAGAATCTTTTAATTTATCAGAAATGACCCCCACACATACCGACCCTTCATGAAACCATAATTTGCATCAGAGTACATGATTCTTATTAATTACAAGTGATTCAGTACCTCAGTGTCAGACAGCAGCTTTCAGCATGACAAACATGACTTATCATTTTCACCATCATTTTTATGGGCGTAGGAGGAACAACTTTAACCTTTCTATCACATGGAGAGAGAGAGTGTTCATCAGAGGGCAATACATTTCTGCAGTAACAGTTGAAAGACCATTTTAATTAAAGGCAAAGAATGAGTGCACTCTCTGGCCATATGGAGGAGGTCCAGTTTCTCTGCTGTGAAGCAAGGGAAATTAGCAATGGTAAGCAGAATTGCGGGTGGTAGGCTGGATCACAGGGAGGCTTATAGACATTTGAGAGGCGCCGAATGCTCATAAACAGGCTAAATTAACATGCAAACTGTTTGGATGAAGGTACAGATCGTCTCTGTTTCCCTCTAATTCCAATTATTTACCTGTTTAATTTACCAACAAAGATTATGTGCATGATAGGCAATATGATAGGCACTCTTGAAAGTGTTTCAGGAAGACTCGTAAAGGGAAAATTTCTGTACTATATTCACACTTTTATGAGAGCTCTGGTGGTGCAATCACAGCTATAAAATAAGTCCTTCACTTTCATTCCTCATACTTACTCACATTTACTTTTATTATTATTTGTGCAGGTCTCTTATCGTTTTTTCCTCACCTCCCTCTCTTATACAGTACACTCTTCCTTCCCTCGCTCTCCTTCAAGGTTTCCATTACACTTGTCTGCCTCTTCCAAACTCTAAACTTTCTCACTGCTTGTTTGGTTGTCTTGTTTTGTCTTCCTTACATCTGAGAGCAGAGATGCATAGCTCTCTCCCTCGCCCCCCTGGGAGATAATTACTGAGGGATATCCTCCTACCTCTGTAACACTCCCTCCCTTTTCTTTTCCTCTCCATGCTTCTTTGCACAGTCTTGTTAGTGAGGGAATGCGACAAGCTTTATCATGTGTGTGTGTTTGAGATGATGCTGAGGAGTTGTATTGCAGCTTTGCGAAGCCTCAGTCTTTTATCTAGGTGTCAAGTGTCTTACCATTTTTTAGTTGTCAGTTTACTAATGCTGTTGATCAGCTACGACATACATTACAGACTACACATATTCTGGTTGCTGGTTGGCTCTTCTTGCTTGGCGTGCTCACCATTGAGGCTGTTGCTGATTGGAAGCTGATGTAGCTGAGGGTGAGCAGGGTGATAATGCTTATGTGGAGTGTTTAGCAATAAAGTGCGTGGGGGCTGAGCATCTACAATGAAGAGTTTCCTTCCATTATTTATAACACTCATTATGACCTACTTTACTACACAGCAGTAACCACTGTTTTCTCTCCGTTTCTATCTATCTATCTATCTATCTATCTATCTATCTATCTATCTATCTATCTATCTATCTATCTATCTATCTATCTATCTATCTATCTATCTATCTATCTATCTATCTATCTATCTATCTATCTATCTATCTATCTATCTATCTATCTATCTATCTATCTATCACGCACGCACGCACACACACAAACACACACAGGCATCTAAACTGTTCTGACTCTTTCTTTCAGTCGGCTACAAATTTTACTTTTTATTTATGTCACCGAAAAGAATGATAAGTTGCAGTAAAACCATCACTAGGGTCCCTGAGAGAGGAGTGAGAGAGAGAGAGAGAGAGAGAGAGAGAGAGAGTGAGTTTGGAAGGTCAGGGAGAGGTTCAGAATTTGTTTGAGTGACAAATGATAATGGACATTTGTAAGTAGGCTCTGCCTCTCTCCTGGGTCTTGCTCCTTTTCTGTCACCAGAACAAAAACGGCTCATCGACGTTTGCATGTGTTTTTGGGTGCGTTAGGACTGCAGCTAATTTGTAGCTATTATTTATATTTCTCATTGCTTGATTGCAACATAATACAAAAGACATTTTTTAGAAATACTTTTTTTAAGACCATTTCTGAATTTTCAGATTGTTTTTGAGGGGCTGGTAACAGTCTGTGTTTGGTGTTTTTGCTTGATAAATGGCTCAATACCTGTGAAAGTTTGGTGAATAATTGTTTATCACTTGACTGATGGATTACTTGAGCAGCTGCTTCCGTAATGGTGTGCATGCATATTGTGTAGTTGCATATATATGTTGACCAAATACTAATGAATGATGAGAAAAAAAGAGGAAGGTAAGGACATAAGGGAAATGAGTAGAGTACATTTTCTTTTCTCTTTGACCATTGGATCTATGTGTTTGGGATTTGAGACATTAACCATCAGTGTCTTCTTTGGAAGAAGATAAGGAAGGACAGAAAAACCCTTTTTGAAAAGTGATTGATTTTCTGATTGAGACAGAGAAAAAGATAAACAGGCAGAGGAGGGCAGGGATAGAAAAAGTGAGAAAGGTAGTTTTTCAGTTTAAGTAATGTCTAGACAATCCCGACCAGAATCTCTCCAAGAATAATAATAAGCTCCCTGGGAGTTCCATGGCAGGCCTGGGATTGTCACCAAAGCCAAAATCTCTAAGATACAATAGTGTTTCATGACCAAATTTAAATTGAGGACCTCCCCATATCCTATACATCTTTATCCAAAGTCAAAGGATGCCTGTCAGCAGCAGCTCCTGAGTGTGCAGCAGCTCCTGAGTGTACAGCAGGAGAGCTACCTCCCTCCTCAGATGGAGTCAGTAGCTGATTTGGATTCAGGATGCGTTCAGCTCAGTTCTGCTGTGGCAACCCAGTTTCATATCCATTACATCTTGTTATCCTTCTGCATGTTTCATTTTACATTTCAAATACTTGCACCCACACTTTCCACAATCCCCCAACACACACACACACACACACACACACACACACACACACACACACACACACACACACACACACACACACACACACACACACACACACACACACACACACACACACACACACACACACACACACACACATCTACCTGAATCACCACAGACTTTTATTGTTGTTTTGTCTGCGATTGACATTTTGTTGCAACTGGCTTTAAAATTAAGATGAGCTGAAATCCAGAAAAATGTTTGACAGCCACTATTACAAAAAGACAGCTGACATGAAAATATCTCATGGTGGAACAGCACTGCAGTGAGTTAAAGGTTCTCTGTGGAGTTTCTGAGCTCCAGTGGTGCAGTAGAGCTGTTCTTCGATGAGTGGGGGCTCCATTTTGTTTATTTCGAGCAGACATGCTAGGACACATATGCACGTGCAAATGCATGTGGATGATGCGATGCACACTCCTACCAATGATGCCACATTTTTCCCCCAATCAAGAAAGGGAGGCTACAGGCAAAAGCTATGCACAAATGCACTACCAAAGGCATGGAAGAAGAGGACTGTAAATTGCCATGTACATAATGCTGGATTTAAAAAAACTGAACTCAAGTTTGCAAATATCAAATGTAGACTAAAATGCAGTGCCTCCCTTTTATAGATATGGACATTTGTTGAGTTAACTAGTTATTAACATCGTGTTTGATTTAATGTGCAAGTTTAGTGAGTGTAATGTTAAAATTTGTCACTTGGTTCAGCATTGTTTTTACTCTTGTTTCACTATAAATTTGCATATCTAACCTATACCTTCAACATATCTGTGTATTGCATTCCCTGAATGCTTATAAAGCAGGAAATACAAACAAAATTGGGACCTGCTCATCAAATCATTGCAACACAGTGTTAAAGAAACTCCAAGAAACTCCTTTGAATTATTTATAAATATCATTGAAGATCTGTACCTATACAATGACATTTGCCTCTTTCAAACAGAAGAGGCTGTAAATTTAGATGACATTAAACCATTAAAAAAAATAAGGTATTACATTTTTGTGTGCTAAAACTGCCTAAACATTTATATTCAGTCTGCAGTTTCGTGGTGTTTGTCCGCTGGGTCTCAGGAGAACCTCCTTGTTTGTTTATCTTTAGCTCCACTCAGACCCCCTAATGGTTTCGTGTGAGCAGTCTCGCGTGCCGAGTTTCACTAACAAGCTTTTCTCCCTCAAATCACCACGGAATATAAATAAGCATCCCTGTAATTGGTTTACTGTCACCAAGCACAGCCTGTTAGCCCTGAAAATGTGGCACGTCTCTTTTAAAATTTTCCTTGTATTGTGGCAGTACCAACTTTGATTGATTATGTATTTCTGGCAGAGAAAGTGACAGGGACAACTTGTTGGTGTGCATTTTAATGTGTGTCCGCATTGGTGTTGCACCGAGTTTGTGTGCATGTGTGCACGTTTGCTAATGTGTGTTATTGTGCTTTGCCTTGGCTGTGTGGTTCTGTGGTTCATGTCCATTAAGGAGATCTCATTAATCACAAGAGACTCTGACCCCGTCTCTTCACCGCATATTTCCACTCAGTCATCCACAAACAAGGTACTCTGTCACAGATTTCAAAGTCACTTACATTCCACCCCTATCATTCCCAAGCCACAGCCAGGGGGCTTTCTAAATTGCCCCAAGACTTTTCATAGACAGTAACAGAGCGTCGTCCTTGTGGAGACATCTGGAGGGGGAATCTACAGCGTGTCAGCAAAGCAAAGTGGTTTATCGTGAAGGGTAGGATATTGGCGTGCACATATGTTTTTTCTGAAGGTGTGTACATGAGTGTGCTCGGCCTGATTTGAGCTCCAAACTAATGAAGAAGGGACAAACCCTGCTGGTGTGTAATGTATCACTGTCTGCCCCCTACCCACTCAAACACATATGTTCACTCACAAACACACACTCTGCCAGACAGCCACTACGTGACCCCCAGTGCCCCAACAGCGAGAGAGATGTCTGCTGTTTGACAGTGTGTCAGCAGGCCCAGATAAACTCAGCTGCCAGCTCTCCACAGAGCTTCGCCTCCCTCCCGCTGACCAGTGAGACGTTTCCACACCGCCGACCATATGACCTCACCTTCCCCGAGTCCTTTACACAGCCTGCTAAGCACTGCTGTGTCTTATAAATCAGCGGTCACACACACTGACTAATTTTGCTGAACTGCGCCGTGCCAAGCGAGCAAAAACATAGCTTCACATACCCTTACAACTGCCCTGATTTTAAATGGAGTGAATTTAAAGCTGCTCAAATATATATTTAAAGGACCAATGGATCAAATGACTGTGAGTAATGTAAAGATTTTGCTTATAGAAACAAACCCACAGTTTGACCATGTAGGATCTGCAGTTCCCCTCGACTTACCTGCTGAGCCCTAAACTGCACACATACAATATGTTCCTCAGCTATTTAGCAGTATAGAAGCCTGGTGTTTTTTTTAAAGAGCTGTTGTAAAGCAAAACAGACCTAAAAAGAAGAGTGAATATTAGACATGCGAGTTGCATGTGTAAATACGCTTGTTTATATATATATATATATATATATATCTATGTGTAATATGTAATTATTTTGTTTTACAGCTTAAACCCAAAAAGTGGCTGAAAAAGTGGCAGAAAATTTCATTAACACTTAACTTAGAGTTGTTTTCTGCGTAATGTGGGTTCCTGTGACTTTAAAGGGTCATTTCACCTGAAGTACAAAACCTCATATTTACTCATTATTGTGAAGAAATACATGTTTTAATTTGTCCAACTGAATCCTACACTGAAACTTCTGCCTCCAGTCGAATACAGTGTAGGTGAGGGGATTAAATTGGCACAAAAAAAAAAATCAGCTGCAACATTTCTGTGTAAGTGCCACTCTGACTTTGGTCAATCCACAGATATCACTGTAAACATATTTAATGACTTCTGATTCTTCAGTGCATGTTACCTGAAAACTACCTGGAGCAGTCATTTAATATAAAATCCCTTGTGTTGCCTTCATTCTTTATTCTTCTCTCCATCTATCTCTCTTTCTCTCTCTCTCTCACACACACACACACACACACACACACACACACACACACACACACACACACACACACACACACACACACACACACACACACACACATGCACACAAACACACACAAGCACACACAGTCACCTCCAGCGGGAAGCAGAATTGGGCTGTCAGTCAAATAGACAAACTTAAAAAGGCCACACAGAACCCTGGAGGTGATATTAATGAATGAAATACAGCACTGACACAAAGACACACACACACACACACACACACACACACACACACACACACACACACACACACACACACACACACACACACACACACACACACACACACACACACACGGTACAAAGTCTACCCAAACCGAGAACGGCCCAACATCCACCAAACCAGCTGTTCTGCATCATCTACATCTATTTTGGACACACACGACTTCCCCGCCCTTCAAACTGACTGGCGTTAGTTTTTAATTTAGCTTCATGCACTCAGGAAGCATTGAGACAAGGAGGAGAGCAGGGACGAGGAGTAAGGTTGATGAGGTTGGCGTCCACCTTGTCAGCACATGTTAATCAGCCCACCTGCTTCAATAAGTATAGATTTTGTTTCAGAAAAGTAAAGCTACACATTTTCCTACCTGTTTTAATCACAGTGCGACACATTATCCTCATTAAAAGTGAACAAATTACCAAAAAATTACTGCAGTTTAGGTCTGTTATGGATTAGAGAGTCAGGAGTATTGTTTCCTCTCCTCCGCTGTCATGGCAATAATCTGGCACCCTACTCAGTCCTGACAGTGTATCCAATATCTGGCTCTTTCCATTTTTTCCTTTCATTACTCTCCTCTTCCTGTGTGTCCCCTTGACTTTCTCCTTGACTTACTGGTCTGATGATGAGGCTGAGATAAAAATCTTCCATTGTTCACCGCTATTCTAATAAGACTATCATTTTCAGTACTTGGATTTTGTGTGTGTGTGTGTGTGTGTGTACAATATGTTTATTGACCTTGGCACCGTCTACATGCTAGTCATGAGAGCCAATATTGGCAGAGTGAAACGGACACAGCTTTCCTTTTTTTTTTTTTTTTTTCTCAAGCAAGACTTAATAAAAATCCTCCATCTGTTATGTTGCTGTTTATTTCTGTATGTGGCTTTTATATTGTTGTGAATACAAAGCAGTTGTAAATGTAGTGTGCACTGATAAATGCATTCCATAATATTGATAGCTATGTCCTTCACTCAAACCTTTTGCAGGAGATGTTCACACCAGAGTGTAAGTTCAAGGAGTCTGTTTTCGAGAACTACTACGTGATCTACTCGTCCACTGTGTACCGGCAGCAGGAGTCAGGCCGTGCCTGGTTCCTTGGCCTCACCAAGGAGGGACAAGTCATGAAAGGCAACCGGGTCAAGAAGACTAAGCCCTCATCGCACTTTGTGCCCAGGCCCATTGAAGGTATGAGACAACTTATAGAAAAAAATTTTGGGGAAAAAAAAAAGAGAACTTTTTAATGTTTTGTTTGTTCCCTTTCTTTGGTTATGCATGTGTAATTACATTCTAAAGCAATCTGAGAAATTTCTGGTTTATAACATATTTCTTTTCTGGTTTTCAAAGAGCTTTCCAAAGTTATAAAAAAAACCTAACATTTCAAACTTTTGAATCTTGGCTTGGCCTAAGACCTGAAGCCTACATTAACAACTGGGTGTGTGCGGTTTGAAATAAGTGGCCATCGAGGAGACACGGAAGGTCTGATGAAAAATATTATTGAGTGGCATTATGGGAAATCTTGGCTTATGTGGTTTTGGAGCTTGACCAATATCCAGTCGTCTACGTTTTGAGTTTCATTCGTTTTCAAATGTGTCTCTTGTGAGACTTTCAGCTTTATGAAGGTGCAATGCTAAATCACAGGAGTGCCTCTTTAAAAAGCTTGTGCAGTCTCAGGTACAAGAGAGAGGTGGGTAATGTAAAGCATTACACTCACCAGCTGTATGATATACAGTATTCATTAAACCAACCCCGGTTTTATAGTATCACACATAGGAAGGATCTTTGTTGTTGTGGGTACAGGCTTCTTTTTTAATGTCTTCTCTTGCATGTTGAGTGAGAGCAGTCCTCTGATATCTGATAGATAGTATCATGAAAATTTCTCAAGCAATATGATAAAAAATAAAAAGTGCTAACATGACCTAATTCCACTGTTTTATCCCTCTCAGCCTGGTGTAATTGTCCCAGCTTCACACCTGACCTTGTCTCTGTCTGCACATCCATCGCTTCAATCTGCTTCATTGTCCCCTTTCTGAGCTTCTCCTATCTTTGTCCTCTCCTCCTTTCTCCTTCCTCCTCTTTCCTTCCCTTTACATCTCTGCCACAGTTTGTATGTACAGGGAGCCATCACTGCATGAGATAGAGGACAAGCATCGCTCCCGGAAGAGCTCAGGGACTCCCACCATGAACGGAGGGAAAGCTGTCAATCAGGACTCCACATAGCACCTGGGGGAGGGGCTTCCAGCAGGGGGGAGTGGCCTCATCCTGACTCAGGGGAAGGGGCCATAGGAAAACTCACCGCCCCCCCCGCCCCCAAAATACGCACCACCATAACCTCTGAAAAAAAAAGAGTGTGTTGCGACGACGAGGAGCTATTACTGTACACCCAAGACAACAAAAACAAAAACTGAACTCTTGCCTGTGAAAACCTTTTAGATGAATTATGAAACCAGAAGATATATACATACATACACATATATACATACATATGTATATATATATGTATATTTATATGAAAAAAAAATAATTTTCAATCAGGACTTGACCAACATTTTATGCAAAAAAGAGAAAAAGCTGTGACAAACAAACAAAGGAATGGTGGTCTCCCTTCACACAAATACAATTATCTGTCATTTCCAATTTATGCTGTGAAAAACAAGCTTTAATACATGTTAAATTTTCATACATTGAGTTGATTTTCTAAAATGCTATTGCACTCTCATGCTTTATTGTGTTATTGTTGTCAATAATAACAATACCATTATCATTATAATCATTACTAATCTGTTGATTTTATCATGCCAGTTACTATCATGGTTATTCTGGCTTTTTTTTTTTTTTTTTTTGAGACTAAAGGAAGTATTTTCTGTTGTTGTTGTTGTTGTTGTTGTTGTTGCTGTTGTTGTTGCTGCTGCTGTTGTTGTTGTTGTTGTTGCTGCTGCTGCTTTTATGTTTTTTCTTTCAGTTTGATCTTGAATGCACTGTCACACCACTTGCTCTGGTGTGAGGGCAAGACTGACAGTACTGATAGTTCTCTGTGTTGTACTCCAATGGAAACAGAGTGGGATGTAATTTACTCAGGTGTGTACCGTAAGTTAGACTAATGTGACTGATAGGACACAAACTCCCCCATGTTGCCCTGCTGCGGCAGGACAGGACTGATACAAGCAATATAATAGAGAGCAGTCTACTATGTGTCGAAATGATACTAATGACAAGCTGACAACACTTCGCCATGGTTGGTGCGTTTGTTAGTAGAAAAAACTGACAAAGAAAGTTGTGTAAGTAGGTAAAGGTCAGAATCAAAGAAATCCTCTTTTGATATAGCTTCAATATAATCTTACAATTTGCTAGGATTATTATATTAGGTTATAAGCAAAGAGATGTCCAAACTTGTCAATAATGACAAAGAATAGTATCCTCTCCAAAAGCTGAGAGCAAGAGAATGACCAGCATCAGCACTACGAGCCATGGCCAAAAATGGTCACTTCACATTTGCACCTCAAAAACACAGACCCCTTTCACTGCTGTTACCTAACACAACGACTCTCAAAATATGATTATATACCTGTATTCATGCTCTTGAACTATATGGACAAATTATGAAATATTTGTTTAAAGACCTGCTGTTCTTTTTTTTAAGCAAGAGAAATAAATGGAAATTATTTTGGCAGGCCTGGCAGTGAGGGGTTGTGTTGACTAATTTTCAAAAAGTTGTACTATTTCTGTTACTTTTATCCTGAAATCCTTTGAGCTTTTTCAACATTGGTGGACAGGGTGCCTGACTGTTTAATAAACCACTGACCTGACATGTTGATATTTTCAATATAAGGTCACAATCATTAAGACTTTCCCACCACAATGGAAGCAGAATGTTTAATTGAGGAACCAGTTCATCTGGACTTAGTCGGGTTAGTGGAGAATGTCATATCATCTCGGTGAGGTTATCTTTTATTTTTTTATTTTTTCTGAAATGATAACGCATCCATCCTTCCTGGCTTTGCGACCCATCAAATGATCCTTTTTGCTGCATTGTGGGGGAAAGCGTCTCTTTCATAAATCAAGGTACTGACTGTAAAAAAGGCGAATTGACTGGTACACCACATACGCTGTGTACATGGCTGAGTTCATTCCTAATCCCCAATTAATTTGTCTAACTCAGGAAGTCCGACAGTTGTTCCGTGAATCGGGCCAGACATTAAGGCTGGCCGCTCATTGTCCAGCACTCGTTGCACAAAGGCTGGCACCGGTGTGGTGTGTAAGGCTTGGGGTCGAGGGTGTTTTTATCACTAAAGATAATATACAGCGAAGCTTAGCCATCTTAAGAAGGCCGATGAAGGAAATAGGCAAAAGAAAGCATGACCCGCATGAGTGTAGAAGTTGATGTAAGTTTGGTTTGAGGTGAGATCTAATAAAAGATTCTTTTAAATTTGGGGAGAATAGGTCCAAAACTTTTTTATGCAACGTTTGATCAGTATTTTAGCGAGAGTTTATACCTCTCTCCTATAACTGGTTGGAAACCATTTGCTAGATTGGTGGTATGTACTGTAAATAGCACACATTCAGTTGCACAGATCAAACCACAGCGATATATCATCATGGACCTGGGAGGGTCTTCTACCTGGGACCTGGGTCTACAGCTGATGCAAGTTACCTGCAAGAGCTAACGGTAGATTAGTTCAACTTCCACAGCACCTACAGCATAATGGTGATACATACAGTACATTAGACATGACATTGAAAGTCAACAGGCAAGACCAGCATATATAAGTATCTTTTTACAGAGGTTTATATTGGTGCAAATGAGATATGTGTGGACCTAAAGCAATGCATGAAATTGGATGTACTTCATGTCAACTGTTGATGGCAGAATGAAAGGATTTGAGGAAGGAATGTATAAGGCACGGAGGTAAAAATAGCTGATGTGAGAAAGCAGTAAAGCAAAGCACTTTTTTTGTGGGTTTATTGATGTATGAAAGGGTGAGCCAAGACTTTGGTTGTATGAGATGTTAACATACTTTAATATTTTTTATTTTTGCAGATGATTTCACTGCATTGGAACACGCTCATATATGCATTATGAATTGTGAGATGACATAAAAAATATGCATTGATAATAAAAATCAGAATGAAGTTAGTGATTGTTTAAGAATAAAGACTATGTTATGAAAAACAATCAACCTACGCCGTGATTGATTCAATGTGTTGTTGATCATGGCTGATTGTACCTATTTTTGCTGTTGTTGTAATGTAATGTCACTCTTTGCAGCAACAAGAGAAGCAGCAGAATAAGCAGACAAACTAAATCCATCAACATGGGTTTTTATGTGCTTCAAATTCACAAAATCCAATCCGTTCCCTCTATCATTCTCCAGGAGTGATTTATCTTCTCACTAGCCCCTAAATCCGATGTGTCATTTTGGGATGGCGCTCCTTCGCCCTTAATTCTCCCGTTGTCATGGAAACAGACCTTCCGTGCCGTCTGCAAGGAGAATGAGGAGGAGGAAGAGGAGGAGGAGGAGGATGATGAAGGTTCCCCTGACTTTCAGGATGTGGCTTCTATTCTCTCCTGCATGATGGCTGCAGCACAGAGCAGCAGGCTATTTTGTTCTCTTCTATTTTGGTGTTTCCTTCAGTTGCAGTAAACGGCTGAGAAGAGCTCAGGCCTGTAACCTGGGGGACAAGATGTATTCACAATGAAAAAGAGATCAAGAGACAAAAATAGAACGAAAGATAGAGAGAAGTTGAAGGCAAAAAAAAAAACTACAGCTCTCTCCATCTCCAGCATTCAAATGAGAATGTTATTTATTTTATTTTTTTTCCCTCAAAACTGCTGTAATTCACTCAAAACACACCAAATATGTTTTGTTTTTTTCATGCACTTCTTGCCGTTTGTGATTTCTCTACTGTTATTTATTGTTCATTTGTATTCACTTTAGAGCATTCGTTATCACGAAGAAAGCTTCGGCTTAATTGAAAACTCAGAAAAAAAGTCCACAGCTGTGCTCGTGGTTCCAAGAGGTTGTACTTACGCCCAGCAGTGCTTCAGTTAAGTGCTGATGCTTTTAGCTTATTCTTAGCATGTATCGTGCTTACCATGCTCACTATCTTAGTTTACCATGGTAGTATGCTAGCCGATAGTGACTTGCACTGAACACAAAATACAGCAGAGGCTGAATGCCAAGTTTTACAAGTATTGGATGAATTAAAATTTTGACCAGATGATGGAGCAAGATAAAAAGTCAAGGGCTTACCAAAGTTATTACATTTTATCCTGAGGGAGACATACATTGACGTCAGAACCAAATTTCAAAGTAATCCAATAGTTGTTGAAAAAGCATGTGTGACCTGATTATGGAATAGACAGATATCATCTAACATGTGTCCCAAATAAATGGGATAGTAAGGGGCTACTTAACTTACTGGCCAAACTGCAGCTTCTGCCACCTCTGGTGGCTGTAGTAAGTATTATTGCAGGAGCACTCAGGTGACAACTTTTAGCCAGGAGACCATTGTTTGTCCTTGTGTTAGTGTTGATTTATTTTATGTTAAGGTATGTAAGTCCCGAAACATTTTTAAGGAATGTGATGTTTGTATTGGCTTTGACTGCGTCACAATATTAATCATGCTTTTACTATTGTTACTGTCATCCCTGGTACTGTCCAATGTTCATAGAAAGACTGCTCCTGTTGCGCGCAAACGGAGTGAAGCACCATGATGCGCAAGGAGCCGTGGGAAGCAATTACCTTTGTGAGTAAGTTACGTTACTTAAAATCAAAATCAGCACCTGGGTGACCTAGGTGTCAAACACAGCGAGCAGGGGAGGTGGAGGGGAGGAACGATTTTTTACTCATTGTACTTTTCTTCGGTCTCAGACGTTTCGCCCCTTATGAAAGGAAATGCCAATCACAACGCGTCGCTCGGCTCCTACTTCATTGCAGTAGCTTCCAGAAGCATTTTAAGAGTCTCTGTTGCTAATTTATTGAGTTTGACGCAACATTTGATGTGTGCTGTCTGCTCAAGTCCATGGTGAAATCACAAATGAGCACGAACCACTGCTCACAAAAACATTCAGGTTTAACTTGGAACACTTAATCACAAAGGTTTAAATCACTTGAGAAAAAACATCTCAATAGAATGTGTTGTCCTGATCATGGCCTCTACCTTTCAAGTTAATTTTCACTATGGGCAAAAACAAGTCAAGGTCAAATATTTTAGACATCTGTGAGAGTTCGTCCAAAGCAGCCTCATCTGTTTGGATACACATTGGAAGGCCAAGAGGAGTGAACAGCTTGAAGGCTGCTCCTTTCAAGCTGACCTCTACTCCTTTTACACAACAGGTCTTCCACCGTCTTCCCTCCTTTCCTCTTGTGTGGAAGAGGCCACCTTCAACACATAATCCTACAAACTAGGGCAAGAACATATAAAATAATAAAATGAAAATGACTGAACGGTCGCATTTATATCACTTTTAAACTTTTGTCCAAACAAGGCCACAACAACCTCCAAATATGATTTGTGAGGTTAAGCTAGACAATGCAAAGGTTGCACAGGATACATGCCTCAAAACAATTTTGTTTTCAAAGACAAATATCTGATCGAACAGCCAGGAATCATTTTAGCCAACAAACTGGCCTCTGCCCAAAGCTTCACAGCAAAAGGGGCATACAGGATAACCGAGGGAACAAAATGTTGAGGAAACGGTTGGTTGATCTTGTCAGCAAACATTTCTTAATCTCTCCACAAGACAAAACAAATGCACATTACGAGGTATGTTAACAGTATGTCAGTAAAGACAACAGTTGGTTGGACATTGACGCAGAGCAAACATAATGAATTTATATTGCAGAGGTAATTTTCTGTCTTTGGTTGTGTTAAGTGTATGTTTACTGATTAAATGGTTATTTTGGCCCTTATACTGTTTTCCGTTTCAACAGAATTGGAACATTTCCATTATGTGCCAGCAGGATGGCAATGTTGGACCTCAGCAATATGATCCATGTTGTGATTCAATACAATTTATCTAGCAACAGTGCTAGCATTTGAGTTGGCATGTACATATGGATGTAGCTTCTGGAAAGTGAAGCCATATACTCAAGTGCCATAAAGTGCAATACCACTCAGTGCCCCTGGGGGCTGGCTCCAAAGGCCTCTGGTGTCATACACTAAATTCACTTGTTCTAATTAGTTTTTTCGAGGCCCATCTGAAAATAATCGGATAATAATTGAGATATTAGGCCTCAAAAAGCCTGCTTTAATTGACATGCCTGGAGGTCAGGTTTCCAGGAGGTGGGTGGTTCCTTGGTTTTCCATTTAGATCATTTCAAATCCGCTACTCACTCCTCAGTTCCTCCAAATATTCAAGATATTTCACTGAAAACAAACCTAAACATGTCAGTTTTAAACTTCTCCATCCATGATACCCATCAGAACACTATTTTCAAAAATTAAGAAAGTACAAAATATAGCCTATACCAATTGCTCTTTCTGCAGACTTAGTGAAACAACCCAACACTGTTTTTTTTTTAACAGTCCTTATGCATTGCAAAATTTCATATAAATTCTATAAAATATATATATATATATATTTTTTTATAAATTAAATGTTACAATATATACAAACTATTCCACACTCCACAAACCCCAAAGCCCTAACTGCTCTTAATATATCAAACTCTTTAATTCTTTGAACTGCTGAGCTCCTTTTTTTTTTTTTTCCTTCTTCTTCCAAATATGGTCACTTCTGGCTCCAAAAAACACAAAGATGGAAACGGCTGAAAACAGCAGTTCAAAGTGGCAAGGTAGGTTGCCATTTGGTTCTCTGTACGGCTTCCCTGTATCCACTCCGGCAAGCTGTTCTTTTATCTACATTTCTGCTATGAACGTGAGTTTTAAGTCAAGTGTTTGAAACTCTGGTGAGTTGAAAGCACGGTTTCTTTCTGCGAGTCTCTAGCCAGCCATAGTGAGGAGAGACCCTATTGTTGTTGAAGTTGGGAGTAATGGGAATGTTGTGCAGTGTTTCTAACGTACTTTGGTGCATATTGTGTGATTATATCGATGTTCTTTAAGGAACTCTTGTGCCGATAGGTAATTAATGCTCATCGATAAGCTAATCGCGGGCTTCTGTCACTGGTATGGAACAGCTGATAGCGTGGCGAAGCATTAAAGGTGTATTACGCGCAGTCTGTTGACATTAAAGCCATTTAGTTTCAGTGCGGTTAACGGACTAATGGTTGCAGTGAAACTGATTTTGCTTGATGAAATGTTCATGTTATGAAAGTTGGCTGTGATAATTCGATTCAAATTCAATGTTAGGGTAGAATATATTAAAGTTAGGAAGTGGAAAAAAAAAAGATAGATATTTTTTCGGTGCTAAAATACTAAATGTTTGCGTGTCTATGGTAATTCATTTTAAAGCAAAAATATCAATCTTGTCTCTAAGATATGGTAATTCATTTCATTGTTATTGAAGTGTATCATTTTAGTTATACATTATGAGATCAAGAAAGAAGTTAATGAGGTCACATTTTAGAAAGAGAACAGAGTAATTTATTATTGCTCTATTTGTGTAGGTTTTTTTTTTTTGGAACCGCCAGATATAATCTGGAGGATTCCTTGATGGTGAGCTCAGCCCAGTGAGACAGTGGGTGGTCATCGGATATCGGCTCTGTCGACGGAAGACGTCTGAGCAGCTAGATTCATTCATACAGACACCAGGTGAGAACACAAACACACTTTTAACTCTACCCGAGTAGAAGTGGTCATTGTAATTGTACATCCAATGCACACTGAAGGACAAAGAACTGAACAGTTTGCTTTAGGGCAATACAATTGTCTGCTGTTCAACGCATCAACTCCTCCTGTGAGTTACATAAGGCATACCACCCCTCAAACCGAGATACATGTGAGTGTCTCTATTATTATCATTGTTAGGGATGAGAGGCGCTACACGTGGTACTACATATTTTCATTCTCTCCTCTTTTGTCTCAAACCATCTGTGCTAACGTGGCAGAAGTGTTCTTGTATTTTAAAGGTCACAGCTGGTGCAGTTTACAACTTCTGATTTAAAAAAAAAAAAATCGCTTTTACAGGATTACACTAAATTACCTTTCAGAAGTTACATTTTATTTGTAACCAGTCGCTGCTTTCAAATTATATATGTTCTTTGTGCTGAGTATAAAACCTTAAAAGGAACGTTTTTTTTTTTTTTTTTTTTGTGGCTGTCCAGTCAATGTGGATGGTAAGTGTAGTCAATTAAAGAAATACATTTCTTTGCTAGTATATTTACAGAGAATGCAAATTTTGTTCTGCTTGCTGAGCGGTGCTGGCAGTGCCTACATATACCAGGATGTATTGTGTATTTTCACTTCACTCTTAATATTTTTTTATGCTCTTGTGAAAAACTTTAGGATTTTGTGCATAAAGGTCTCTGCAAATACATTTTTCGTACTTACTTAAAGGATGTATTGCGCAGAAGCCTCTGTCTCCTAACCCCCAAATCTTTCTAAATCCCAGTTCCCTTTACCAAGTCTCTCCCCTTTATAGCACCAACTCAACATAAATACAATAAGCAGCGAGATGATACTGTTTGCAGAGAGTAAAACGCAGGAAAGAAGGCAGTTCTTCCTCAGGAAGCACTAGTGCTGATCATATACTGTAGCATTAGCAGCTATCGTAAACACATACTATACAACTTGTTGAGACAGTCGCTTGTCCAATGTTGTCGTGTATCACCACCCTAGCTCACTTTGTTGGCCAAATTAGAACATGTGACATAAATATTGACGGTGATAATCTGCCATCTTGATCCTGCTGGTTTTAGTCGTCTTTTACAATTTATAGTCAGTATCCTAAAGAAGGTCTCCAGCACACCTATTTCCAAGTGAGGAAAACTTTAATACACGTTCACATTCGTTGGTGTCACGACAACCTCCAACAGAGACCGCCCGTGCTGAAATTCATTTCAGCAGAATGATACAGCTTCTGTTGGCATCGGAGGGAAATTAGAGCAAAGTCACCAGCAGTCGCTGTTTGCTTTCAGCAGTCAGTCTCTGGTAGGTCCCCATTGGCCATATTCTCTTGCACGGCTAATGCAGCCACAGTTGAGCCTCACTCTGCTGCGTGTCTTTGGCTGTAGACTCTGACTCAAAACAAATGCAACTGAATGCCCCGACTCAGCCAAAACACTGATATTTATTTTTGTCCATAACATCTGCACTGATGTTTTGTTGCCATTTTTGCTGTTGGAAACATAGCAAGTTGCAATTAAAGTGAAAAGAACGAGACTTTGTTTTTGAGTATCATCTAGGGCAGGGGTGTCAAACTCATTTTAGTTAAGGGGCCACATACGGCCCACTTTGATCTCAAGTGGGCCAGACCAGTAAAATCATAGCATAATAACGCATACATAACGACAATATTTCTCTATGTTTAAATCATTGGTGAAGGTTTTTGGATGATAAACCCTATTTTAAGGTCTTTCTACAATAAACTAGAAACATAAAGAGCAAAAACTCTGACATCAGCCCACTGTTTATCTGCCTGGGCTCTCCTCTGCAGATTCCCTAGCAGCGAGCGCTTCTTCCTCCGGAGCAGACGTCGCATCTACGCTGTTTTTGAAGCAATTACTGGATCGATTAAAACGATTACAAAACGTTTGTACTCATAAACCTCCATATTCTCATAGAAATGCAATTTATGTCTTTCTGTAATTTTCACACTTACCAAAGTCATCCGGCGGGCCGAGCTGGACCCCCGGCGGGCCGGATCCGGCTGTATGTTTTACACCCCTGATCTAGGGCATCCCCCTTGGCTACAAGACAGATAAATTAGCCATTAGTTCTTTCTTGCTCCCAGCCACGTCACTGTAAACGTCAAATCACCGTGATGATGTTGGTAGAACAACAGATTTTGTAGCTGCATCCCAAGATACACACTGAAGATTAACAACAACTGGTGTTGTTTTTCACACTGTATCCATAACTTGGATCGGTAAAGACGGGGTGGAAAATTGGCGACTTGGTCACTTGGTTTTAATACTAACTACCAAATGAAGTATTTGACTACAATAAATGCAAAGGTTTTGCATTTATCTCGGTCAACAATAGAGATATCTATTTATGGCCTCTGCAGTTATTTATACAAGCATGTACATGAGTTTGTTTATCTTTTCAGACTCATGAGTGCGCAGAAAACACTCGCCCTCCGTCTCCACCACTTTGTGTCCTTTTTGATATGTGCCGGTTCCTCTGGGACGCCACTTGTTTCTCTTTTTTCATGCTCCCAGCGAGAGAATGAGGGAACTCCTACTCAGAAGTGGGACGTTCAGTTCTGCTCATTAAAAATAATTGGTCTGTGTTCAATTAAGGCTCGGTGATGCCCCTTTGATCTCGCTGGCTCAGAATTTTTTATCTGATTGCCCAAGAGTGATAATAAATGTTTGAATGAAATGAGCTGTGATGGTTAAAACGACTGAATTCAATCTTCAGTTCTCTGCTGCACCACCTTGTGAGACAGTCCGCTGTCCTTAAAACAGATCACTTTACCTTTTCGCTGTCTTGCTTTCTCTGTGATTTGCTGCCTTTTGCTTCTCCTGTTTGCAGATAAGTACTGTTAGGTGTACTGTAAGCAAACATGCTCACTGAAACGAGAGGCATAAGACGCATAAAAGTTCAGGCACACTGTACACGTGCACCCACGCACATTATAAACCCACTCACCCTGCCGCCCACCCACACACACTTTGTACTTCTTACTCTCACACTCTCTATTACTTTATCGAAGGAGCTCTGCAGCATGAGCATGTTAATGTGCTGGCAGTAGTTCCTGTTACAGAGAAGCAGTTCTGTTGAATCCCAATAGCCTGGGGACAGAAAGGACACTAAGCCAAGCTTCGACTGCTGTTATGCTCTAACACTGTTACTTTAATAATTTTCTCACTCATCCCCTTACTCATCGTCTTTGCGTCCCTCTTCCCCCCCATTCCTCTGCTTTCTCACTTTCCTAATCTCTATTCCCTGTTCACCCCTCTATCCAATTTGATACATCTCCTCAATCGAGCCTTAATTTTCAACACGCTGCATCTATTCTAGTTTTCTCTAATCTCTGTATCCTACAGTTTCCTTTACCTGTCAGCGCTTAATACATTTATGTAATTCTCACAAAATTTGGCTTAGTTTGACATGCCTGCATAATATATACACTTTGGAGATCTATGCATTTTTTTTTAACAGAAGGGCCTACGGCATATGCATTTCTGCTGAGCTACCTAAACGTGTGATCATCAGCATACTTTATGCACACACATGGTTATCAGGAAATATGCAAGAGCATATGTGAATTGCACACAGATACCACACTTTCGTATTATTGCAGATATCTTGCAGAACGTGACAGTTCTACATGTAGGTAAAAAGTACTGATATGCTTTTATTAATAGTAGAACAATTTTAGGAACATCAAAGACGATGAAAGGTTGTCTGTAAAACAAATGGTTTATTGCTTTGCTGGTTTAGTATGATGATCGCTGAGATACGTCAAACATACTGCAGACATTTATTACATTTAAAGTCTAAACAGATCTAACAAGAGAACAGCCTCCTCTGCTGGAGTGAAAACAATGTGGCAGAGGGAAAACCTCAAACAGAAGAGGGGAAATATAGAAATGAATACTTTGATGTGTTTGATGAATGAATGGATAAAAGTAATCTTGGCTGATTTACATTTTCACAGATGCACAATCAAATACAACACTTATTTCCTCAGGTCAGCTGAGCACAGTCGGCCATCAAAGAAGCCTGCTGAGTTTTTCAGCCCTCTGCAGGGCTCATTTAACTGCGTCTCTCTCAGAAGCAGGACAAATAGGGCTTTGCAGCAGCAGCATTTCCACGGTGACTGTTCATGTGCTGATAATTAAATATTCAGTGACAGACTGTCAGAGGTACTTTAAATAATGCAGGCCCACAAGATTGTTCAACTAAGTGCCAGAAGTAAAAGTGGCTGGCTAAACGGATATGAATGTTTGGTACGGGTTGGAATAGTTCCACTTCTCAGAAACAGCCAATACATTGAGATTTACCACATTACATCACGTAGTTTACTTTGAATATTGAAATAAGTTCTACTGACATTTAGCGAGCATGAACAACATGAAGTCCGTGTTTACTTTTAAGACTTTAAATTAGCAATGAATTAAAGAGTATGTCAAGAGAAGAATTGCCACTTGGCTGCAAAAAGAAACTTGAGTTATCCATTTCATGATGTATGGCACTTCAGGGAGAATGAAGTTAGCAGGAAGCCCAGGATTTCCAGAAGAAGACTGTGCATGCACCTCTGTGAGCCTTGGTTGCGAAGCCACTACCCACTCCTCGTCGTTTCTTCTCCCGATTCTCCATGTCTTCGGGTTCTTGGAGGATATTCCCATTTTCAGATTTGAAGAGTTTATAAATCAAGTCTAATGGGCTCTGTTTCTTCATTGATTCCTGTGGAAGAAAACATTAACATTATGTTAATTCTTAACATCTACTGACTGGTACATATTTGTAAATGTGGAATTTTACCTCAGTAAGTTTGTTGTCTCATGAAATTGAAAAACCTGGCAAACTCTAAATCAGTTTATTGTCCAGCATGTTAAAGAATGTTGCATTTGTTGTTCGAAAAAGGAAAAGCAAGCAATCTCTAACCTGCAATTCTATGGCGGTGCAACTTGAAGGATAATAAAATGACTAGAAATCCGAGGCGTACAAATTTTAGATGACATGCAGTGTAATAGTAGCTGGGAGTAGGGGCCTGGTTTCAACCGCTGAGAGGAAGGATGGGATTTTGTGTTCCTCAAAACATACATGGGAAGGGTAAGAAGGAAAATAACGATATCTTACCTTCTTTTCTTGCAATTTGTTGAGCCATGACAATGAATCTTGCTGAAGCTGCAGGTTTTCAAATTCTTGCTCGATCTCTGTATTTTCCGCAATGCACAATGCAAAACACACGAGTACCAAAGTGCACAAGATTTGGGCCATCTTAGGTTCGACAATCGTCCCCTTTTTTCCACTTGTAGAAAGTAATTTTCTTGGTAAGACAACACGACATCTACTTCTGATGTGCACCTTGTGTGTACAACACTGAGACATCTGTTTTATAAGTACTACTTAAGCCCAAAAAAGGGAGGAGGAGAGTGCAGTTTATCTGCGTCAAGACATCCTCAATTTTCTGTTTGCCCCCGTCAGCGCACTGCAGCATGTACTCTGTAATTTACAGCAGTCATTAGCAGTGAGACAGAAGGTCTAAATAAGGAAGTTTTAAGCCTTCTGGTTCTACTTGGTGACATCATATACATACACCCACTGTGACTGGATCAGGGTGACCTTCACTTCAATTAGTGGTATAATTTGTTCAAAGGAGGCATCTTCAAAGAAAACCTCTGTCAATTATTAAGTGTTACGTGCACCCATATAAAATAATTAATTCATGATACTCACATGGACGAAACAATGATTTAATTAACTATGCTGTGCCGTAAATTCGAATCCACAGCGGAGCAGAAACATTGAGATATCCAGAGGCCATAAAGGTCAGCGTACCCTTTGTTGCACCCCGGTAAGCTCATTCTGTGAATCACTCTAATGAGATTTCTGCTCTGTTTAACTTTACAGTTCTACTGCATCTCAATTAAGTTGTGTTTTTCCCAGGTTGTAATGATTTTGTCATGGCACATGCTTTAAATATGCAGTTCCATGACGTGGAGTGAAAAAAAGCCCTCTTGTTGAAATGTTTAGCAGGCAGGTGTATGTTATTAGACTAAAGTAGTTTTTATTTGGATAAATTCTGTTAAAAGTAAAGACAAAGTGGGTGAAAATATTTTGTATGAATTCTGTTTGAAAGGAAAATAGATGAACATATACTCTCAACAAAGTTTTCCCCAAATGATAAGATGCTCACGCAAAACCTCTAACAGATATTGATCACTCAAAGGAAAGTATAATCCTCATCATCCATATCCGAAATCTTCTTTTTCTTTACATTTTCTTATGTACTGACATTTCAACTTGAATCTAACCTGTAAAGATATGAGCAGATGCCATTTCAGTCTGTGTGAGGCGTGTGGATGAAAGTAAAAGAATATGTCCTCCAAATGGGAGATGACCTTGAAGTGCATCAACCTTTCAACAAATCGCCATTCTAACCCAATTATAGAGGTGTAGAGGCTTGATAGAGCTGCCTCAACAATTAGTAAGTGCACTATCGGGAGCAGAATAATCCTGTTAAGAAGGCTACAGAGAGCACTTTACAGCAAGAGTGTTTCTATCCACGCTGACAACTGTCTGCACCAGGCCATGTAAGACTTGTCTAATTCAAGGTGGCATTCAGGGAGTGTGTGTTTTTTATAGCAGGACGTTCAGATGTGTTGGAATTAGAGTTTCGATAAGAAGAGATCCTGATCCAAAATACAAAAAAAAAATAATTAAATAGTCAGTTTGATACTTCATCCCAGGTTTTTAATTCTCACAAGAAACAGCTCTTCTTCGGCTGTTACTTGTGTTAGCTAGGTTTCTTACATAACCATATGAGGCTGTCTGTTATTTCTGACTCTGCGCAATCAATATCTTGGAATATCAGTGAACCGAAAAGCAGCAGCGTTTTGAACACACTGTTGTTTAGGTAATATGTTTGTGCCTTTTTGCCTCCATGGACTTTGCATTTGTTGATCACAGTGACAGATATGGGTGAGTGAGCTTGAATGACGGCTCCTTGGGGGCATATTGCTCCAGTGATAGTTTTCTGAGTGAATAGTGGAGAGAAATAAGATGTTGAAATACACAAGAGGATGGAAAGTCATGTCAGAAATTCATGTAGGCTACTGCGTTTATAATTTTTTTTTGTTTTTTGATTTAGGCTTCTTTCACACAATTGTTCACACTTGGACTCGGGATAAATTAACATACCATGAAAATATTAATTATTTTTCTTTATTTGTTTTCATGTTAATACAAAATACACATAGAGATGCAATGTAAAAAAAAAATGATAATAATAATTTTATAATATTTCCTAAGATCCAAATATGCTGAAGCTGCAGAGACAGCTCCATTTTGATTGCAGTGCTTTCTCCCCACAGTACATTTAGAAATGGATTGGAGTTGGAGGCAGTATGAGTCATAAAGTTTAATCTTTTCCATGCACCATTTAACATGCTGAAATTCAAAGAAATTCTTTTCGAGCTGGGCAACAAATTACTCCATATTTTTGACAATCCCAAAGCAAGTGCGTCACATTTACAACATGCAGATGTCAGAGGAACATGAATTTCATTAATTGTTACCTAATATTTTTGAAGTCTTTCACTGACTGGACTGCACTCGGAATGAAGTACTAAATGACACAATGGGTTAATCATTTTTCAGTAGTCTGGCTGTCGTTTGCACATATCAGGACATTGCATAAAAAAGTAAACCCACCATTTTAGTGTTTTGAGGGAAATTCCAATATGGGCAGCATAGGTGTTTTGCTCTTATCAATTATTAAAGTTTGGGTTTGTCTTGGTCACAGATGCCTTGTTTTCAACATGTCACTGGGTTGTTTTAATAATACCAGTAACATGATAGAAACAGCAGAAACCAAAAAGTGTTTGTGAAAAAGGAGAATGTAGTTGAAACAAGTAAAATGCTAATCTCTCTGTCATCTTTAGTATTCACACGATTCTACCTTTTATCCCTATTAGCTGCTACTAATAAGTGTACGACTGGAATAATTAGACACTTGTGGCACACTATGGTTGTAGGATATAATGGCTTTGTGTAATATACAACCACCATCAAGGATGATGGCCGTTTGGTTGAAGACTCTTAAACATGACATGGTTAGACCCGTTTGAAAAAGAATTGATACACCACGCACTATACAGTACGGCTTTATCTCACATTTCTCACATTATTTATCTTATAAAGGACAATGAAAAATTGTCTCCTTGACTGTCAAGTATGCCAAGTTGCTATAGTTTTCTGCAGACGTGACAACGGCTGATGACATTTTGAAGAGAAGGTCCCTTTACTGTCTGAGGAACTGGTTTACTGTAGGGGGAAAAAAAAACACACACGGGTGCAATGTTATGAAGGTAACAATAATAAATAAATAAATCCAAACCAAATTTGGGCTTCGGGCTGTATACTGGCTTGGTAAAAAGTAACATGTTAAAGTGATTCATGAGCAGTAAGTTACCAAATAATATGGTGCAATACAGAAGATATACTTCTGAGATTTGATTCAAACTATGGAGTGGAGACATCCACCACTGCCTAGACAGAAACGTGCACAGTTTACCTGAACATGTTGTTCGGGTCCAGAGAGGCCAGCCAGTAGCTATAGGAATCAGGGTAGTAGTTACACGTCCCCCTGCCGTGACACTCAATAAAGGGCACTCGGTGGAAATTTTCCAGACATGAGCCAGGAGAAACCAGAGGCTGAGAGGAACCTTCTGCTCCTGCACCCGTTTGCTAGAACAGGTGAAGATTAAAGTAGAAAAAACAGCTTGGGAAATGGCACATGACAATATCAAGGGATTTAGTAGAAAAAAAGAAAACAAAAGTCTATTTACCATGACAAATGAGTACCCAGTCCACAGAGATTCCCAGCCACTGGGACATTCTGGTATCCGAGTTGTCTGGCTGTGGATGGCTAGAACATTGGAGGTGGTTTCACACACTGAACACCTAAACCATAAATGCAAACAGACACCCTTATTAATGTTCCAAATGCAGGAGTGAAAGGGAACATTTTCTGCTCAAGTAAATCAGAATCAATTTTACTTTTCAATTACCAAAAAACCTTTATTCCAAGACCCCACCCTGAGCCCCATGCCACCGCTACACACAGAGGAAGAGTGAGATGCCAAAAAAAATCTGGCTCAACAAATGCCATTACACTTTGAAAACCCTCGCCGTCGCCTGTCTGTAACTATCATCTGGCCGGTGTTTGCGCTGGATGTCTGACATCAAACTTTGTCTGGTGACAAAGCTAGCCACTGGTACTCTCAAATGACTGTTTATTGGCTTGTAGACGTATGATATACCAGTTTTAGCTGTCAGAGTTTGCATAGCAAGCCATTTTCGTTTATTAATTTTGATGGAGTTCAACAGAACTTTTTGACTGCTGTCGAATTGTTTTCGGTGCCGCCACCAACTGGCGGAAGTAATGCATTACTACTTGGAGCCGGTAGAAACGGGGGAAATATGACAAGATTATAGTTTCATAAAATATTAGATGTTTTTTTTTTTTTTTTTTTTTCTAATGACTATTTAAAAAGTGGACAATCATGACCCATCCCTAGAAGATACAGTAATCTGTATATAAATGTGTGTGCGCGCACACTGTGGTCCCACCTGCTAATGTAAGAGGCTAGCTTTTCCCCTGTGATGGCAACCATGTTGACAGGCATTGGCGTGTCAGTGGACAACCAGTATGAGTAGTCATTGCGAGAAGCATAGCGGCAGGTACTTTCTGTGTCACAGAACAGGAAGGGCATGGTGGAGAAACGAGGGAGACAGCTCCCCATGGTGCCTGAGAGACAGTGTGAAATGTTGGCAAAGTGTCAGATGATGACCTAAGCAAAGACAGACTTTTTTTTTTACATTTATGATGCAGAATAGTCACATCATTTCTTGTTATGAAGGTTTCCATGCTCTTACCAAGGTCCTGACCATGAGCTCTCTCATTTCCATTGATGAATACAAAGGAGTATCCAGAGTAGATGTGGCTGGTCCCAAAAGGGCAGTCAGGGACATGGATGCTCTGACTGTGCTTGATGATCAGGAAACCATCAACATAATCTGAAACGGTCCTGCCGGGCAAACCTGGAGGACCCTTTTGGCCTGGGTTTCCAGGTCTGCCCTCTGGGCCTGCAGATTAAAGAACAACATGTAGAGTGAAATACCAAGTGATATCGTGTGGGCAATTTTGTTGAAGGAATTTTTTGGGGAAGGGGCGGGGGATGTTCCACAGTCTTTGTCACTGTTAACTTGAGCTGTTGGACCGACTGTTCGACTATGTACTGGCAGGAAACGTCTCTAAATACCTTGCAGGCGTGCCATCCACATAATGTAATACCCAACAAAGCTGAGGGTCATGTTGCAGATAGCTGAACTCGGACTTGAGAGAACCTGGATTATTTCAGGTTTTGAACCATGATGTGACAATAGGAATTTGCTCAGAGAAACATTAGAAAGAACACGCAAATACACATTTTAACCTACACACATGAACGCACTTGAACACACCTGTCAGTCCCGCGCTTCCTTTGTCTCCTTTATGGCCAGTAAATCCGGGCTGGCCAGGTGGGCTGAAACCAGGTGTTCCTTTGACACCTGTTGGGCCTGAGACAGAAAATGAAATGTTCAGTGTCACAGTGGTAATTGGTGAAATTGGCATACATTTTCAAAGAAACAAAAAATATTTGAACATAAAGGGATATGTAACATATCAAGGTAGGTAGGTAGGTAGGTAGGTAGGTATATACTTTATTAATCCCCGAGGGGAAATTTTTTCGCCACAACAGCATACATACAGGAGCAATAATAGAAACAATAGAATAAAATAATAATAGAATAGAATAATATAATAGAAAAGCAATAAAATAACACGAGAGAAAGAAAAAAACAAAAACAACTCCGAGCAAAGAGCAACACAATATTTCTGACAATAAATGCCCATTTATTAGTGGCAAGGTATCTAACTGGCTAAATTCAGTGCAGTATTATTGGCATTGCTTTAAATAATATGGCAAGAACTAAAACATACTAGCCTTCTAAAATCAGTTTGCAGAGATAAGATAAAAATCTGAACCTGGAGGGCCTGATGGTCCCGATGGACCCGGGTCCCCTTTTGGTCCTCGGTGGCCTGGTGGACCAGGTGGGCCAGGAGGTCCTGGTTCAACAATCCACTTGGTAATTCCTGGTTGACCTTTCAAGCCTGTAGGTATACAGCAGGACAAGTTAGAGAGCTACTTTCCAAAGTATATAATACCTGTGGTCCAAGGCTAATATTCTGCAATGTCTGGATTAGAATCAGTAAAATGTCAATCGTGTGTTATGTGTTCAAATATAAAAAAAAAGTGAAATATTTGTAATTCCCAGTAAGACAGACTTTTGCCATACCTGGATGTCCTGGGACACCAGGAGGACCAGGAGGACCAGGCGGGCCTGGGATGTATCCTGGGTCTCCTTTGTCACCTAAAACACAGTTCATAGAAAATTCCAAGGGAATTGGCTTGTCTTCACATTCTATTGCATAAATTGAGTTTATCGTCTATCAGAAAATAGTCAAATTAATCATCATGAATCCTCTTTTTTTTCTCTTCTCTAGTCTTTGTCCCCATTGCACATCATCTCTGTTGTGGAAACGTTAATCAGTTGTGGACTCTTACTCTTTTGTGGTAACAGATCATACTTTGTCTGGGGTAAGAATTCAAAGAGTGCATCTAATCTGTAGGCTAAAAATGAAATGATGGATTACCAGGCGGCCCTTGAAATCCAGGAGGACCAGAGTGACCTCTTGGCCCTGGGCCTCCAGGTCTGCCAATTGGACCCTGGGGAGGCAAATTATACAATGGAAGGTCAAAGATTAGACTTTACATATTGCACTGACAGTTTGAAGACTTGGAACTCTGTATAGCCATGACCAAAATATTAGAGGCTCAGTTTAATGTTCAGATGATTCCAAAGGAAAACCATGAAAGTGCTGTTGTTTTTTTTCTTTTTAGTTTGTGCTGCCAGCACACATTTTGTTATGTAAATTTTAAAACCTTGTCTTGAAAAGAAAATGACACCTTAGTGGAAAAAAAAGAGGCAAAAACAGTATATATCCAAAACACTGGACCTGCATCTCCTTTCTCCAGGCATTTGTCAAAATACCACCGCTATAATCACTTACAGGTGGTCCCCGAGGGCCTGGATCTCCTTGGGCCCCACTATAACCTGGACCTCCTGAAGGACCTGGGTCCCCTCTGTCTCCTTTTAACCCAGGCACTGTGGGACCCGGAGGGCCAGGTGGGCCTGGATAGCCTACAGTGAAATCAGACAGAGATTGGTAATAAAAGTTAAGAAAAACCAATGGACTGTACTACTTTAACATCAAAATGCATGTAGATTTTTATGAGCTAAGGTTAAAAACAAAGGCCTGATGATACAGATGTCTTTATAGTTGAGCATTTGTGGGCATAAAGGTAACTTGTCCGTATGGCGAGTGAATTATGTGAGAAAATATCCTTCAGACCTAAAACACCTTTGAATGCTATGCAGAAAAAAAGATACACGCCAACATCTGGTAATATCCAATTGCTAATTTTCCAAAGAGGGATTTCTTCATGAGCGCTTGGCATGCTAATGAGTCCTAAGATTGTAGACTTGAATTGCATGAATTACTTGCAGAAAATGGCTATACGAGTCCGTCCTCCAGTAATACATCCTCACCTCTGCTCCCGTGATTGCCAGGGTGGCCACGGTCTCCTTTAGAGCCAGGAACACATGCCCCTTCTCTTCCTGGTTGTCCTTTTGGACCTGATCTGCCAGGTGGACCTGGACGTCCTGTGTCCCCTATTGTTCCAGGACCACCGAAAATGGGCAGGCCAGGAGGACCAAGGTCTCCAGGATCACCTACAATACAGAGAGAGCAGTAAATACAAATTAGTAGTAAGGAATATGATTTTTTTTTTTTTTTTTGCATTGAGATTCACTGTAGTAACCCTGTAGTTTTGTAAGTAATAGTGTTTAAAACTCTTTATGAATTGTTTGATATTATGTACAAATCATCAGGGAATGAAATGCCTCCTTAAATATTAAATGTAATAATACTTACATGGGCAACATATGACACAATATCATGTCAAATGTTGAACCTGTTTCATTATCTGACTTGTAGTCAGTGGAGTATATTGCTTTTTAAGTAATTACAACATTTTGCGACATCAGAGGACTTCTTTCTGGACCGCTCCCAAGTTGAAGTAAAGCTTGTGCACCAAACTTAAGAAAGCAAGGCAAATTCTACTGGGTCCACTAAAATCCCCCAAAAACATCCAAATGAAGCTCGAATATACAAATAAATGAAAATGTCAAATAAAAAAAGAACTGCAAAAAGGTACTGCTCTGCAAAGGATAATGTCGTTGAACTGTGACTCACCGTTGGGACCTGGTTCACCGGGCCTCCCAGGCATCCCTTTTAAATTGACTACAGGGAAAAGAAACAAGGATAGGTGAGTTTTTACTGCAGCCATAACTTTGAGGGTACCATTAGCTGTGACAGAGATCTCTGCTCTGCATAAAACCATAGAGGACTTTACATGCAGGATTTGTCTTACTTGTGTCCCCCTTCTCCCCTCGTGGCCCGGGGAACCCATCACGGCCCTGGTCGCCTTTAGGACCTGGACCACCACCGACACCTGACTGGCCCCGGTCACCTGAGGCAAACGAATATAAAAAAAAATGGAAGGTAAGTAAAAAAAAGTTCAATTTGAATTGAATATAATGTATTAATGAAAAGTACTACCTGACCAATTCAAACCTTTCCTACAGTACCACAGCAGGTTACATTTTAAAATGTATTTTTTTAGTTTTTTTTACTGATTTGGTTATTTATTTATTGATTTTTGTTCTGTTTTGTTATTTTCCTATCTAGTAGAGGACAAAAGGGCTTTGCCTGGCTGTCCATTAGGTCCTGGTGGTCCTTTTCTTCCTGGAGGGCCATCTAAACCTTTTGGCCCTTGATAGCCTGGCGGACCTGGAATGGCAGGATGGGGATAGGAGTTCAGTGGATAGGTAAAGAAAGTGTGAAACAAAAGAACCTACAATCCATCATAAACGGCCTAATTTTCATGATCAGTGGCAGTAACCATTTTCTCCTCTAGATCCTGGGTTTCCTTTGTCTCCATGATATCCTGGTGGACCTGCTGGCCCCGCAAAACCAGGTTCTCCCTTCTGACCCTTCCTCACAAAATTACTTTCTGAACCTTTTTCCCCCTAAGGACAGGGATAAACATAAAGAGTGAGAGTGAGTGAGAGAGCAAAATAGTCATTTCAAATTTTAGACATTTTCTAGATTGGACTCTGTTTTTCTGCATCAGTTACAAAGACTTTTTAGATCAGTCATGACTACCTTTTGTCCTACTCGTCCAGGTGATCCATATCCATAGTATGGCTCGCCAGTAACTCCTTTATAACCAGGTGAACCTGGAGAACCATTGGAACCTGGCCCTCCAGGATATCCTGGATCTCCTTGTATTCCCTTGTACCCTGGAAAGATCAAACCGAACAGTTATTTTCTTCTAAACTTTGCCTACGGAGGTGTAAATGAAACATGACCAACAGTTGAGGGGATCGGTTTTGATGAGGATCATAGTTTGACTAACGGAAAAATGCAGAGAAAAGTCATGTGACAGCTCTTGTTTATTTTGCATTCATTTGGAAGCATCATACAGTTTTCTCCTTTATATGAAAATTATGCAGTGAAAGTAAAATTTACTGCTTAATATAATTGATTAAATGTTTTTTTTTTTTTTCTTCAAAACTAAATGTTAGTGTGAGTGTCAGTCGGCCGGTTTCAGTTGTAAGATGCTCCGTCCCACTAACATTAATATGTTGGTGATGGGGTAGTATTAACAAAATACATCTCTTTTGACTTGCAATACTAATTATAAAATGCAGATGCTTGCCTTTTGGGAATCTCAACTACAAGATAACTCTAGTATGTGCAAACTGTACACTGTCCAGGTGCTGCACTATGCCCTCATGGTTGAGTTCCACCTTTTTTGTCCCATCAACTTAACGTTATAAACGGAAGTTATTACAAATGTTTTTATTCATGACATTTGTAAATGGATTCAGCATTATACAAGGTAATACTCACGATTCTTGCGTATACTATTTCTATCACTAATTTGAGCCGAGACGACTTAACCTCAAATTTAAGGTGAGACAAACTTTCCCGTTTGAAAACATCATTCTAGTATTAAAGAAAACCAAACAAAATTTGAACGAACATCACTTTGCACAGTAAAGGTCAAATATCCGAGAGAACGATGGCCAACATTTTTTTTTTTAAGTTGATAGGAACTTTAACTTGTAACATTAGCGTTAATTTGTATGTAATCAATAAGTGTGTATGGCCCTTAACTAAAATGTAAGCCTTACCTGGAGGGCCAATAAATCCTGGGTCTCCTGGCTCTCCTTGAGGTCCTGGAATTCCTATAACCCCTAATCCATCAAAACCTGGATCACCTTGGGGACCTGGGAATATATAGACACACGGCAGAAATGCAGTTTAGAAAAAGATTTCAGCCAAAATACTGACAAATGAATCGCTATGAATGTGAAATTCATTTTAACCCTTTGGTCCGGGACGCCCTGATCCCCCATTGTGTCCTCTCTCCCCTTTCAGTCCAGTTCTTCCAGTATCTCCATTGGGACCAGGTAGACCAGGTTGACCTGACATAATACAGTTAAATTTAGAATGCTCTCTCCGTAATACAGGCGAAGCTACGCAGTTTAGCATACAGTACGTCTCTGGCAATGCTCTGTCTAAGAAAAATTGTATGTGCACTTAAAGAACAGAAGAGAAAAGGTCTCAAGTCTATTTATTTCAACTAACAAATTTTACAAAAGCAAATTCTCCAAAAACACTTCAATTATATTTTGTGAAACATCTCAATCTCACAGTTGGTTGTAAATTATTATTATTATTATTATTTTTTAATGAACAGACTTTACCTGGTTGGCCACGGTCTCCTTGTTCCCCAGTTATGTTCGAAGGTGGTAATTGAACCCCGGGAGGACCTGTCAAGCCTGGGACCCCATCAATTCCTGGGGAACCCGGGAAACCCCTGGCTCCATCTCGGCCAGGGTCACCTTTAAACAGTCATAAGGGCTTTAGATTCACCACTGCTGTGAATCACACATACAACCACAATGAACTTCCATATTGTTTCAGTTCTGGCATGAGACTTTGTGGCTTTGTTAATTTATGTATATTTAATACATGTGTGTAATAGATAGCTCTAAAGTTGATTGTGTTTGCATCTTTGTGTTACCTATTTGACCCGGTGGTCCTATAATGCCAGGTGGTCCTTCTGGTCCATGTCCTGTTATTCCATCTGGTCCAGGGTCTCCTCTCGGTCCTAACAAAACCCAACTGGATTGCTCAAAGACAAACTTTAACATTGTATAATTACAAAGGCTGTAGCCTAAGTTCTCATAAAAGTGTTGTATCATTTTTTTTTTAAAGTAAAAAGTGATGTTTTCTGATAAGACATTTTGTTGTCATTGACACAGTTAAGGTGGTGAATACTGATAAGTAAAATGTGAAAACATCGACTTCATGTCTATCACATATTGAAGAATTTAAACATCATTAAATGCGAGTTTTGGCCTGTCGGAGAAAAGAATATCACACCTGGTTGACCAGGCAGTCCAATTTCTCCCCTTTTCCCTTTTTGTCCTGCAAGCCCTTGTGGACCTTGGACTGATGGCCCCAGAAAACCGGGATCACCAGGAGGGCCAGGACGACCGAACCCAGGCAAACCTGCATTTCCCTTCTCCCCAGGCAAACCGTTAGGACCTGGGAAAAGTGAGATCGAGACAAAATCAAGGTGGAAAGCAGAGGAAATGAGTGAAAAATGTGCATGTATACTTTTTTTTTACAAATTATTTTACATTTGTTCAGCTGTATTGGGTTACTGGGATGATACGTAACGGATAGAGGATAACGTTTCCCTTTCCTTTATATTTCACCAGCTGACAATAAAGTACATCACATGACTTCAGTGTAAACTGACCTGTATGTCCTGGATAACCATTTGGTCCTGGTGGTCCTGCTGGTCCAGGTAAAGGAACTTTACAGTCTTTGCCGCCTGGCTCTCCTGGAATACCTACAGAACCTTTTCTTCCTGCAGGGAACATCAAATAATGAAGAATAAATTATGTTTTTATGCACATGTCTGATTCAACCATTCAATATTATCGAATTGTCTTATCTGTCTAAGGGGTACAGTTTTCTATTTAGTGTACGATAACCTTTTTCTCCTGGATATCCAGGATTGCCTCTTGATCTTTGCTCCCCAGGTGGGCCAGGGATCCCACCATCACCTGCTGGACCTGGAGCTCCATCTTCCCCGGGACGTCCTGGGGGGCCTGGAGGGCCAAGGTATCCTGGACCACCATCACCCTGGTAATAAAAAAAATATACAGTGCATTATTTATATGTTTACATTCCCACATGTCATTGTATGTCCAGTAGGACATTATATAGCAACAATTAAGGCTAACTGTTAAGACTTCTGACTTTAAAATACATAGACACATTGAAATCTGTTGTGAGACCGCTAGTAGCTTCCTGTGGTACTGAAACAGCTGTTTGTTTCTTTGGAAGAACTCTTCTTATTGTACACTGAATTCAATTTATTCCGTCTGTCAACTTTCATTATGCTTTTATAAACCATTTGTGCAGGCAAAAAGTGCTTCAAAGACACAAAATCTACCAATTAAATGGACGCTCCATACTTAGTAATATCTTTAGTGATGACTTTATTGTGCACATAAAAAGTTGAATCAGTAATCATTACATTGTTAAAAGTCCCACTTTCTGCTTGGCTTCTTAATCAAAATTTTGAAATACACTTATTGCTTCTTTTTTTTTTTTTTTTTTTTTTTTTTTTGTGCCAAGAGTTCAATGGAACTATTAATACCACTGTGGGATAAATACAAAGCCACAGGCAGCATCACTTAATGTGCTCACCAGTGTCTCAACAGCTCACTTAACATGTTTTTGTGTCTTTAAGATGTACAAAAAAAGTGTAAAAACAACATGTTGTGGTTTTATGGTCTCATTTTTGGCAAATCCTGATCATGTTTTGCTCAAGATAACATCTTATTCTGGATATTATCTGCTGGTAAAGAACATATTGATGGAGATGATCGACAATTATATATAGGTCAGAAATCTGGACACTGTATTGACCATGTAAATAGAGATACGGACCAGGTTTCTCATGTTCAATATAAGTCATATCCTGCATTCAAAACCAGGATACGATTTTGGCTTCTCCTGGTTGTCAGGCAACCTCACGATGATTACAAAACTCAGGAGAATTAGTGTGCTTTGGAAGTGCTGGTAGTCAGATTTTGTTACCTCTGGACAGATACAGGCAAGCTGTTTCCCCCATTTTTAGTCTTTAAGCTAAATAGTTGCTGACAGTAGCACCATATTTGCACATGGAGTGAGTGTTAATAATCATATCCTTTGTTTCTAGAGAAGAAAGCAGAAAAGTCTATTTCTCAAAATGATGATCCAATGCTATCAGATTCATTTTTCACTGTCTAATTTAACACCACAAACCGATTACACCATATCAGGAACACATTTTTCCTGTTTTTCAACTACATTCAGTATACATAGTGCAAAACCGTCATAGTCTGAATTACAATGGATGCATTCGGTTTTACCTTTTATTTAGCTTTCATGTAATGGCCAATATCGTGCTACAATGTACATATAAGGATATCTAGTACTGTATAGTGAACAATCAATCTAATAAATATTGTCTATGCTTCTGACCTTCAGTCCTGTACGACCAGGAACGCCTCGTGGACCCGGCCGACCAGGCGAGCCATGTCCTGGAGAGCCTGGGTCACCTGGCTGCCCCTTAGCACCTAAACAATACGAATAAAGTAGTAGAAAAAAATAATGATACATTTACAATACAGTAATACTAATAATTGACCTTGTGATCTGGGAAACTGGAATCTGTTATTTACAATGTGTTTTGCTTAACCTCAATTGTATTACCTTTCGGTCCTGGGATTCCAGGCCTTCCGGGAGTTGACATGTCACCGCTTTCTCCTTTCTGTCCTGGAAAACCTGTTCTTCCTGGGCTTCCTGGTCCCCCTTGATAACCTGAATGTTGGATAGTAAGTATGAGAGATGTTTCCTTTTCCTATTATATGGTCATTTAAAGACCATACATCAACACATACATGCATACTGTGTGTATATACGTACATAACTGAGCACACATACATGCATCCACATCCTTTGCCTATTAATCATTCCACCAAACATACAGCCACGCTTACCTGGGCTTCCATGTGAGCCTGGCTGACCCTTTAATCCTCGTGGTCCAGGAAGTCCTTTGATGATGATGAGACCAGATTCCCCTTTTTGGCCTACACATGAAGGAGAAAAACGGTCAACGGCAAGGCATGGCTGTCAGTCTGTCTAAATGCGTGTTTATATATCAATGTATTCTATTAAACTGCATATTGCTCCATGTGTTTCTTCACCTGGAATTCCAGGCTGTCCTGGAAAGCCAGGAATCCCATCATCTCCTTTATTTCCTGGAAGCCCAGCAGGTCCGTATCCCACTGGCCCAGGGTAGCCAACCGGTCCCGTTCTGCCTAAAGGCCCCGGTGGACCTGGGGGACCACGGTCTCCCTTCGTATCAGGGCCGGGATACTAGAAAGTGGACAGAGATTTTGTTCCGGCTATGACTGAAACTACTTACATTGAGGGCTCTTGCACATGGCATGACATTTAAGAAATGTGAAGCATCAAATGTGACACCTAATGGCAAAAAATAGCATGTTAAGTCTGTCAAAAACATCTCACCGAATCCCCTGGAGGTCCTTGATTGCCTTTTCGACCTGATAATCCAGGAGGCCCAGGGTGACCATCTGCACCAGGCCTGCCAGAATATCCTGGGTCTCCTTTTACTCCTTTTACCCCACGACTCCTGTCAGAATACAAGTCTCCCTTTTGTCCTGTAGGGCCTGGAAATCCAGTTTCACCAATGGGACCCTATGGAGGACATCTGTTTACAAGTGTTTGTAACAAAACAAACAAAAAGATACAGAAAACCCCGCTTTTAAGGTAGACTTTCTTACAGGTCCTCCAGGTGATCCTCTAGGTCCTGGGTAGCCTGGATCACCTTTTTCGCCTGGTCCTTGATTATTACCTGAGTGACAGACAAATGTCCATATTTCAGTTTTATACCACTACTACCACTAAAAGTGAATGTGGAATTTGATAAACTAAATCAGACAGAGTTCAATCTGCGTGTTTTCATGCAGTGAATGGTTTTACCAGGAGGGCCAGGTGGTCCGTGGGGACCCGGTGGTCCTGGAAGTCCAGGTGAACTACACTCATAACAAGGCTCCCCCTTTTCTCCTGTCGAATGGATGGATATTGCACTTTTTTTTTTTAGTCCAATTTTGGTCACTAAATATTACATTTAAATATCAAAAGACTTCCAGAAACCTTTAGCAACAACTGCACATAATCTACCAGTATTGGTAGAATGTGAAATTAGTTAATTGCTATTTATTTATGAACAGCATTTAATTACCCACCTTTCTTTCCAAATATCCCATCATATCCCATAGGTCCAGGCAGACCCTCCACTCCCTTCATTCCTGGGAGACCCTTGGTAATATTGACGTCTAAGAGCAATACAATAACAGTTAATTAGTTTCCCAATGTTTTCGGTGCTTTTCCGTTGTTACCTGAGAAATCCAACTTATCGGCTCATGACTGACTGATCAGAATTGTGCCTACCAAAAAAAAAAATTAAACCATTGTATCCAACCTAAATTACTGATGTCAGTTTGTGCCATGCTGGCTCATTTGTTAAATATATAAAGCCTTGTAAAAAAAAAAAAAAAAAAAATTCTCCCGAACATTTACAATAAAAGACGGAGATCATTGAAAACCTAGATGATGGAGGAAGAGAGTTATTGCTTCTTTTTTTTTTAAATTTAAAAAAAAAAAAAAAAAAATTATAGGTGAGATTCCATACGGCTGTTTTGGTATTCAGATGAGGCTATAATATTTTCACATACTTCTGTCTTCAGGGGGTCCAGGAGGGCCCTGATCCCCAGTGGGCCCCTGATCACCATGATCCCCATCTAGACCCGGTAGTCCTCTATAAATATCCCCAGGGTCACCACTGTCCCCTTTAGGGCCTGGAAATCCAGTGGGACCACGTGGCCCTGGCACATAAGACCCAGTCCCAGATCCATAACCTGTGCAAGGTAAAGTGAAAGACTGTGACCAAGATCATGTATATAGTGAAACCAACAGTCATACCTTTGTATACTGTAACTTTGAGATAAACGTTTAAAACATCTTAGTGATAGGTAGATACGAGAGATAAATAAGATGAAAATAGCTTCATTGCACACCTGGGAGTCCAACAGGTCCAGGATCTCCCACAGGACCTGAGAAAATAAAAGTAGCTTCTGTTGTTTCTGTATGTGCCTGCTGCAGGAAAGTAATTGCTGTTTTATTCAACCGTACTCCCATACAATTTGCTAGAAATACATTTTCGTAGGCACCGACTTTGCTGTTTGCTGCACTAATTCATTTGTCTCTTATTTCACTCTTTCTCATAGAACATCGTGTTCATCTACCTTGAGGACCAGCGAGCCCAGGTGTGCCCGGAGGTCCAGGATCTCCCATGTATCCTTTAAAGGGGTCAATCACAGGCCCATATATCTGTAAACAACACCACAAGAGGTGTGTTGGAAGAATAGGAATAGCTGGATTCATTTGTACTTTTATCATCAGCACATGCTCTGAAACTTTCAAAATGGATCTCTCCTTTGGCTTGTAAAAATCACAGTGAAAATACCAGCAAAAAAAATGACCAAATAAGGATTACAAAGCGAAAAGTTGAAATAAACTCACATCTCCAGGCGGTCCAGGGGGACCCCTATTTCCCTTTTCACCCTAAATATTGGAGTACACAAATGAAGCATCATACAAAGCTTTATTAACCCACCAACATTTACATTTTTTTTTTTTTTAAAGTAATGTAAAGTGAGAGATTATAACCAATATATTTAGGGAAACCACCAGCTATGCATCTTTACCCTGTGCCTTTTAAATACAAATTAGAAAAATAATCTGATTGATAGGTAATTAAAGAGATAACTAACCAGCCTTCCTGGTGTCCCTGGATATCCCGGTTCACCTTTTAGTCCAGGTCTTCCCTAAATAGAACTATATTGTATTCAAAAGCCACTCAGTGAGTACACACGCACACACACACACTCGCACACACACTCGCACACACACACACGCACACACACACACACTCGCACACACACTCGCACACATACACCATACACGCGTAACATAAAAACTTTGCACACTACACGCACACTCATTGCACAGTAACACAATACCCTAAATCCTGATTGTCCAGGATCCCCATCCTTCCCTGGCTTTCCCTGTAAGGAGAATGAAGTGCAGCAGTGAGGATTTAATAAGCCCTGCTTTGTCTTTACCAAGACCCTCATGCACGTTTTTGTAAATGTTCCCAATAAAAAAAGTTGCTTGTGGTTAGGCTGCGTTAAAAGCCATCTACAGTAGGGATTTACATATACATAAATAGATGAGCAGTGCTTCAGTTCAGGCTCATGTGAACATTTTTGTCAACAACAACAACAAAAAAAGACAACAGTTTTCAGATAACAACCTAGATGTCCTCGTTGTCTTTGTGTTAAATGACAAGCAGTAAAATTGGCCTTTTTAAGAAAACTCTGTCTATATCCTCTAAAAGGGTACAGGTAGCTCCAAGGATTGTTTAATGCCTATAGCACAATACATTAGCTTTTCAGGGTGAAGTATGATTATGTTAGGTCAGGCTAAGCTTCCAAAATCGCAGTCATGTGTGATGTCTTTGATGAACCAATGTTTAACAATTATTAGATATATTCAGAGAGAAAATGTCAGACTGACCATAGCCCTGTTGGCTCTTTTGAAGCTGAGTGTGTAATCAGGCTGAGATTTGGTGGTAGTACTTGAGGTGAACCCTTTTCCTTGTTTCATAGCAGTTGTTGTTGTAGGTCCTGTTTTTGGGTGGTGCAAGAGGATCTTTAAGGGGAGAGTGATAATACTGTGCAATTGAATTTGGATTTATGCTGTCTGCTGTTCTAACAAAAGAATTTGGATGGAATTATGAATATAGATAAATGATGAAGGTCCTCTTTTCTTTCCTCTCCTTCCCATATATAATGGCAAATAACAGAGTAAATGGTGAATCACTGCCCTCTGCTGATCATCCTTTTTCTTGAGCTATTCTGGTGGGAGTATCTGATTGATACTGGTAGGCCTTCAATGTAAAGTGAAGTAGTACAACATTTTATAAAGAGAGAAAAATATGGTGCAACATTCAAAAAACGCATTTTTAGTATACCACAAGTCATGTGTACTGCACAATCAGACCAGGCAGTTAAAAGGCCAGGATGAATGGAATAAAGTAGGTAGCTTACTTCTTGACCCGGGTGTCCTTTGTCACCCTTTTCTCCTTCTACAAAATTGCCATAACCAGGGTCTCCCTGATGGCAGATTAAAATAAGGACAATAATCAGAAAAGTAGTTTTATTTTAAAATGTGTCGATGTGTCATGTCAAATAGTGTCACTGGTGTGAAGAGGAACTTACTGGTTCACCCTTGCAGCCTTTATATCCTACGTTTCCTTTGTCTCCTTTTAGACCCTGAATGAGAACATAACTTCAGGTTATGATTTAGTAACTGTAGTGACAGGGCAATATACATTTAATAAAAATATGAATGCAACACTTTTTTTCCGTTCCCATTTTGCACATGTTGAAGTGAAAGGTCTCTGACTTCTTTTATGTGCACAAACGGTTTATTCCTCTTAAATTCTGTTCACACATTTTTTTTAAATTCATGTTAGTGAGCAATTCACCTTTGCCAAGATAATCCATCCTCCCGACAGTGTGCCACATGAAGATGAAGATGCTGATTACACAGCACGGTTATTTCATAGGTGTGGTTTGAACTGGACACATTGGAAGGCCATTTTTTTTTAGTTCAACTCACCAGCAGCCTCTCTCAGCAATCTTATTTTTTTTTTCCTTTTTCTTTTACTTATTCCATTTACTAAAATAAATGTGCCTTTTTGTATTGCTGGTGTTTTAAACTTTGACTAAATGAGGGTTGCTGTTCAATCAGCCAACAACATTTTTTGAAACTGTTGAGGTGATGAAGTGTGATGCCACTGAGTTTAATTTTAAGTTTGACGTGTGAAAACATGGTGAGAATAGCGTTGTCTCCAGTGCACATACTATTTCTCAATTGGGCTTTTATCAAGGCAGCCATGGCATTGTTTTACCATTTCCCCTATTTATACACTGTGTAAACACCACACTGAAGAATATATTTTTGCTATTGTTACTGTACCTTTAAGGCGTAACCCTCTGAAAAATACTCCTTAATGCGACCTGGTGGTCCTGGTAGGCCTGATGGGCCTTGTACCCCCTACATCAAAGAAATTAAGATCATCCTTAATGAAAAACACAATACACATAATGCTATGACAGAAATGGTTTGAAAGAAATATGGCACAATTTCATGCAATCTGTTCAACATCCTCTTGTCTTAAAAAAATGAAACTACCTTTCGTCCTTGCGGTCCTGCGACACTATTTATGCCTTCTTGTCCCTGCGGGGTCAAAGCAGGCAAATCAAACTTGGTTGCATAACTGACCCGATCTCAGAACTCCTTTTCGTCAGTCAGTTCCCACATTTAACACTCTGTAATGACTGCGTCCACTCATTGCTATAAAATGACATCCCAGATGTGATATATTCTTGTCACCGCCATTAACTGTCTGGGATTATTTCACAGGTAGCTTGGAGATGGCAGTGCATATCGATATTCACGCAACATTATTACTGATAAATGAGCACTGTGGCTAACCAGTGGTAGTAACTAAAGCAACAGTCAGGAATTTGTTTGACTTGATGGTATTAGTACTGATAACGGGACTAAAGGGGAAAAAAAAAGCCCTGCAGCAGTGATTCTACTCTTTAAGTACCTCGCACTCATTCTCACAATATAACCTGTGAAACGTGTACACGCGCATCCCAAGAAATATTCAGCAGCATTACCTTAGATCCTGGAGCTCCTTTACGACCAGGAAACCCCTGTTCATTAAGAAAATGGACAGTTATAACAAATTTTTCTAAAGTTTTAAATGCACTCAACCAAAAGAAACCACACTCACAGCAGATCCCGGTTGTCCAGGGTCCCCCAGTGGTCCACTGTCTCCAGGGAAACCTGGATCTCCCTGAAATTTAAGGGAAATTTTAGTTTAATAGAACGTATAACCGTGTGTGTGTGTGTGTGTGTGTGTGTGTGTGTGTGTGTGTGTGTGTGTGTGTGTGTGTGTGTGTGTGTATATGTATGATATATATACACACACACACACACACACATGTATGTATGCATGTATATATGTATGTGTAATGTTACCGTATTTCCCTTCCTCCCTGGTGTCCCAGGTGACCCTGGTTTTGAATAAACTGATACCCGAGATTCACCCTGTGAAATAGATGGATTCAAGATGTAATAATAATTCATAGGTGTTCATATTTTAGTTTTGTAGACTTTGTCAATCATCTGTACGCTTCTATGCACTTGAGACGCATGTATGTGCTCAGAAATAGAGTACACACATTTTCTTTCTTAGCGTTTGCTGTTTATAGATCAAAGGTTACAAATGGCAAACTGTTTCACAAAGATGTCCGCTTGTAAACAATTTCAATAAGCTTATGGGGCAATGTTAGTTCAAAGCATCCATTGCAATTACACAGACATGACAACACAGATTTAGAACTTTAAGTAGTTATATGCGGACAATTATTTGCCAAACTCACAAATCTTTTCAGTGTTGAGAATGGGACTTTTTTTTCTAAAGTATCATGGAGTCAAAGCTGTAATTTGGAAGACTGCAGGTTTTTGACACCCATCACACGCAATTTATATGAGCGGGCTAGTAAATGCTTATTGTCAGTCCACAGATATAGAGAGGTGACAGACTCTACATCCACACGTTACGGCAAAGCCTGCGATTCTTAACCTTAATGTCTGATGATTTGAAGGTCTGTTCATGCACACTCTGGTAACACTAAATGGTAGTGACTAATTGTTACGCCTTCAAATAAAAAATAACTGTTTTCAAAAGTTTTTGTCCAGATAATTGGCTTTGAGAATTAACACCATCCTTGTTGCAGATCAAAATGGAAGGACAGACTTGACAGTTACAAAGAAAAACAATGGAAAATCGTTCAACGAGTTATTGGTCTCACATGGACAAGGTACAAAATTAGTTCAGGGAGCTTGGGGAAACAGAGAGGGCAACTGTTAGTGCAGTATCATGCAGGTTTTTTCATGGTGCATCAGGATCTTGCTACTAAGCCTCTTAAAAGTCAGTCATTGCCAAGCGATTCTGCAGGTACACCTTTCCTAAACACAAAAAGTACTTCACAAAGGGCCCTGAGAAGTGCAGCATACATTTTATTACCTTCAGTCCAGGCTGACCTGGTGGACCCTGCAAAAGCAAAGTTCAAAGAAAAAACAGTTAGTGGTAGATTTAAGGATGGGCCAACAAAATAAAAGACTGAAGTTAATGAGAAGTGTAGCGGGCCAAAGTACTGTATCTAACCTCATAATAATGATACAAAATGTATACTTATTCTTACTGGGAGTCCATCAATACCATTGGCCCCAAGATAGCCAGGAAGTCCATCTTCTCCCTATATGTTGGTATGTTGGGATCAACTATTACAAACTTTTTTGGCATTAATATATAACAAAATGTTCTGTTATGTACAAATATATATATATATATCACTACAAATATGTAATATTCACTTACATCTGTTCCATTGCAGCCTGGGGCCCCTGGGGCACCTGGAGCCCCCTGAAGGCCTGGAACACCCTGTAAAAGAATATTAATAGAAATTAAAAAAGCAACGGACATAAAACATTTGCAGTAACATACATGTCCGCAGTGAACAGAGTAACACGTATAGTAAGACAATAAGAGAACTCACTGGTAAGCCATGAGACCCTGCAAATCCCTCTTTGCCTTCAGGTCCCTGTAATGACAGTAGCAAAAATAGCATTTTTTTTTTTTAAATGCACGCTGGTGTTACTAACTGAAAACCCAATATTACCCAATAAACACAAGTTTGGACAGCGCAGAGTATGTTACCGGATCGCCATTTGGTCCCATTGGTCCATAATGCCCAGTGTTGCCCTGTCAAAGAATGCAACCTGTAATTAATCTTAGTGATCCAGTGAGACGACAAATAAAATTGTCAAGGTACACTAGAAAGTGTCATTTATCACAGTCTCTACACAACTGGAGACCATGGGATTACAGAATTAGTCAGAATGAGCAAGAGTCACGAAAGCTCAGCTGAAACTCCACCTTTGATCCCGTTGGCCCAGGGTGACCATTTGATCCTGGAACGCCCTGTGACCCTGGCAGACCTGGATCTCCTAGAAATCCTTTGTGTCCCTGTGTTTTTGTGTGCAGAAGAAAGAAAGAGAGGGTGAGACAGAAAAACGGAGACGAGTGGGGAGACAGACCATAAACATGTGCAAATTCAAATTTGACAACGTTTTATTTGTAAATATTGCGAGTAATACATGCGTAAAGATGCAGTCATTGAAGTTGTTTTGTTTGTGACTGTTTATTGAACAGAGATCCCATGGGTCAGTGAATTTCAGGGATTTTTAAAACCTTTTTTCCAGTCAGGGAATTTGATCATTTTTTAAGTCCTGGAATATCAGGGAATTTTGGTTGCATGTTTAAATTTGAGTTGACATTTATCAAAATGTAATATTTTCCATGTATATGTAACTATATTGTTAGTTAGCTAGTTATTGTCATTGCGTATGTTTGGTTGCATTAGTGGTCACTTACAGAATGTGAAAATGTAGCTTATTAGGTTGCGAGCTAATTACCGTTATTGTTAAATAAATTCTTAGCCTCTGCAACCAGTTTTTAAACTTGTATTTATTTTCTTTCAATATCGGCGCGGATGCGTTTATTCTGTTAAACGGTGCCAGTCTGTTTTTAACATAAATGTCGCTGTGTCTTGTCTGCTCAACACAATGGCAGCTTTTTTTAGTTTTCATTATAGGTAATAGAATTTCAGCTTCTTAGTCAGTGAAAGTCAGGGAATTTGACTGAAAGTGGGAACCGTGATTGCCGCAGTAGTACTGTGTTAGCTTAATTCCCACTTCATGGTGGTCAAATTCAATGGGTGAATCCATGCTGGGACATTACGCTGAGAGTAGCTGAGCAGAGGCAATCAAAGAAGAATAGGATTGTCAAGTAATGAATAAGAAGTCCACAAAAAAAAAAAAAAAAAAAAATCAATTTATTTATGAGGCAGTAGGGTAAATAATGCTCTTTTGGCACCAGGTTTGGTGTGGCTTTACAGTTAATGAAATGCTGCTTTTCCCTGGAAGACACTCATCTGATCGATCATAAACCATCTGTCTCTCTTTCTCTTATAGTATGCCCTCATTCATCCAAGTATTCTGGATTCAGTATTCAGGCATTTTTTGACCCCGTAAGTTTGTTCTTCATTGCAGTTGCTCCAAGTACTTTATACATGAGAGAAAACAAGAATGATTCAAGGCTAAAATAACTTTTTTTTTTTTTTTTTTTAGGAATACTTAATCTTGTTTTAGGGTTCATCTCAGTAAAGTGTGTAATTTTGCTACGCCACTTTTTAAAGGTATTTGTCATGATTCCTCTCTCTTAATCTTGCTTTAATCCCTCTCATTCATTCCACACTTTTGGTGTTTTGAGGAAGTGGCACATTTTGTATACATGTACACAAAATGGACATGTGACAGGATTTTTTGCTGAGTCTCAACCGTATTAGATAAAAGAGATTTCACACGTAATGCTCCCTCTGCAAACAGATTTAAAATGAAAAATCTGGTCTAAAACTAAAGCAGAACTCATTTATAAAAATCCCTAGCACTGATGAATTTGAGTGTTTGACATGAATAATAAATCATTCACTTACCCTGTTGCCTTTCACCCCTGCACAGTGGCACCTTGATTTTCCATTGCACACACACTAAAAGAAAAGTGACATTTCTCAATATGTAAATGAAAAAATTAATATCTTATTGTCCATTTGTTGTATATTTTTCTGTCCACATATTCATCACTCAAGTAACTCAATTTAATTTATATCAACAATTAATACCATTGAAGAAACGGATGATAAAGAGGTTGAACAGGAATTCTATTTCACCCTAATCTTGAGCATTTCTAGTGTGGAAGAACACCTATTTTCTTTACTGTTGAATGCGAGGATTCTGACTTTACAGGCTACGGTTACTGATGATATTGTGCTGATTTGAGTGATCCAAATTACAGCACAATCAATAGTGAATATGACAACCCTTCTGTTAATCAATCCTTTGTCATTCCCATGGTAAATAAAGTTGACTTGATGATTAGTGGAGGACTTATGGAAGCAATTTGCCTAAATATCATCTTTTACTGCAGGATGTTAAAGACCGCTTGTGTCTCTGCTCAACACAAAGGCCTTTAATTTGAAAGCTGTAAACATTATTGCTTATCAGCAGAGGAAAAGGTTCAGTGATGTTAACACTAAAAAGGTGGAGCAACAGAAATAATAAAACAGTTCGCTGCACTGTGGGTTGTCTGTGGGCTCAATAATAGGTCAGCTATGGGCTATAACCTGCTTTTATAATAAAGTTATTGCAGATGCATTACATTTGCAATTCACCTCAACATTGTAGAGGGCACTGCTGAGTGGGGAACGCTGGTTCATATCCCTTATTATTGGCAAATTTAATACACTGGCCTTTAACTGTACTGAATTCAATTTCCTTGTGCATATGAAATGATAATTAAGCATGAAATTAATTGAACATTATAATCATTGTCTTATAGATGTAGGAGGTGCATTTTATTTCCATGGCTATTACAGCAGCTAAGCTGTGATGACATGAAAATGTAGATTTTCTCATCAGTTATGATAGCCCCATGCTGTATGTAAGTTTATTTTTATTTTCTTTATCAATCTAATGATGTATAGTAGAGTTTTTTTTTGTGTTTTTTTTTAAAGAAAACTTTACTTATACAGAAATATCTCTCAACTTTCCGTCTCACATCCCTTTCAACAATGTGAGTAAATGTGCGAACAGACTTCAAAAAACCATCTCCACAGAACACAAGATGTTTTCGACAAGCATAGACGCTACAGTTACTAACAGACCACAGCACTGTATATTATAGTTAAGGCAGTGAACAATGATAACATCATAAAGAACAGGAACTACACAAGTTGCAGAATAATGCTATTCTCCCATAAACAGTGTTTTTTACACAACCTTAGAGAGTTACAAGAGTAAACAGCATTAAGTTCTATTCTAGCAAATTAAAATGTTACTGATACAGTGGTTCCTACAAATATTAACAGAAAATGTCAGTGTTGGAACCCTTGTTGGAGCTCTTTGTCAGTGCTGAAACACAATCCAGTTGTGATGCCGTTTTCTCTTGAACAAAGCTCACCAATCATCCACTGTAGTTCAAAAACAAAATAATCTCTGCAGTATAACAGCACAACTTAACCCTCCTGTTGTCCTTGGGTCAAAATGACCCGGAGCTGTGTTCAACCAAGTTCTATTTTATTTCTATATTTTTATATTTATTGGGATCATTGGTGATCATTCTTTAAAGAAACCCTCACAGCCTCCTTGTCACCAATGATCCCCAAAAATATGAAAATAAAATAGAACTTGGTTGAACAAAGCTGCGGGTCATTTTGACCCAAGGACAACACGAGGGTTAAGTTTGATCCTAAAAATGTCATAACAGACACTGTCCCATATGTATGCCCTATGAAATCAAAGCAGAAATTAAGAAACAACAGTCAGTAAAGGGTTTGCTTAAATTAAATGTGATTTTTCTACAATGCATTTTCCATAATGGAAAAAAAAGAAACATATTACCTTTTTTCCCTCGGTCACCATCAGCATCACAGCAAACAGGATCAGTGGGACTACAAACACTTGCCTTCCCATGGCTTTTCTTGCTGCCTTTATATCAGTAGTTCTGAAATAATGTCAGGCACCCCAGGGGTTATGAAAGCCTTTTTGAACGCCGTCCTCAGCAACCGGCTTTCATGTGGCACTCATCCACTGCTGTGCTTTGGATAATGTTTGATAATTGCTCCAAAGAGTTTAATCTGGGTTCAAGTGCCCTGAAAGACAAGACAGCCCAGGAAGTTGTTTAACCTGACCTCGATGAGGGAGGTGGTCTGAATTTAGCGATGTGGTCAACCCCATGCTTCTCATCTCACTCCCACTGCTCACAAACTGTCAGTTACTCACTTTGGCTTTTACTGACATGGAGGGAGAAGATTAGTGTAAATCTTGTGAGAGATTATGCTGCTTGGGATGTACTGAAACATTCATGAAAATTCATTTGTTCTTCTGAATTCAGGTGAGTTGTGAATATTTTATGTCTATAGTGAACTGCTACTTATAATTTGGAAAAATGCCTGGGTTCACCAACAATTCATTTTGATTAGCATACTCTTAGTTTTTAAAAGGTCAAATTTGCATGCATTTTTTTTTTTTTTTTTTTTTTTTTTATCTCTAAGGATATATTTTTTCACTGTTGTATGGAATTTGCTGGCCTTTGGCTAACAGGTGTCTTTGCTGTTTCTTGCTTCCTTTTATCGTCCACAGGTGGCAGCACTGAGGCCCATACTCACCTGTTAAGCCGACTGATGAGATGAGAAATGAGCTCCTCAGTTACTGATGTGCATTTGTGCCCCCTGTGGTGAGTCCCACTGCAACAATATTGGTAATATGCTATTTTCAGTAAAAGCAACACAAGATGCATATTATCATCTTGATATCTAATAGCATCTTCTGATGATAACAAATTATAGTTTTTGTGACTGAACTTTAATGCATGATATCCTACTACATTCCTGCGTCTGACAATGGGTATTATCATGTAATACTTGCTTCAAAATATGCACTTTCTCTTTAAAAAGGAAATCCCTGCATGTAATTGAGCACTGTTACATTGAAAATAAGTTTTAGTAGGTTCATATGGTTGTGTATGTGTCTCAAATATTGATGACATTCACATTCCATGCTGGTCTATTTACCTGAAGACAAACACACCTTTTTCCTGTTTATTCGGATATACACATCTGCATTGCTTGTATGCCAAAACTCTGACCTTCACTACACTAAGGCTTGCAGACATGTAGGCCTGCATACTGCGATGTGAAATGCAAAGTAATAATAATTTGAGGTAGACAACGTTCTTGCTACTTATCCACTCGAAGGCATGTTGGGGTCAGTGGTGTTCAGTTTTCCATGCACACAAGAACAATAACACCTCATAAGATAATGGGGATTTTCATGAGAGTTATGACCAGCAAGCATTTTACTTTACACCTTTGTTTGGGAAGGCCTCCAGCTTGGCTTAATGAGACTTACAGTTAACCTATTTGTTACATTCACAGGTGGATCCTTGCCCTGGTCATCTTTGTGCAGCAGCTAAGTGCAGTAAGACACAGTACACACACATTAATCCATAATATCACCACTGAAATACTGTAATTTTTTTGTGTATGCGCACGTGTGTGTCTATAAAATCAATGTACAGTTCAAGTACAGATTAGAACATATTCAATACTTTGCTTTGATTTTTTTTAAAGACTAGCACCTTGTTAGACTAAATATGGTGCAAATAGTGAAACATTCACACCCACTATATGAAATGCAATAACATTAACATTAATGTTCTAAGAATGTACAACTTTTGTTTGGACTACAATTGTACTTTAGTGGTGTGTTTGTCAACCCAGTACTATGTTACATTTTCAGACTTGATTTATTGAATTTTAGTGCTCGTATTAGGATTTTTGGGGCCGATCACTAATTATTTGAAACAGTATCGGCCAATACCGATCAAAGGGTGTATTCAAAACTTTTTATTTGTCATGTAGCATCATTCATTTATTTTTTAACAACGCTATACATAATGTATTTAAATTTAGAAGGCCACATTTGCAACATATTCCACTACAACTTCCATGCTAACTGCACTTGCATGCACAGGTTTATGTTGCGTGCGCAATCCAGCATACATGGCATGCAAGGAGCAGCTCGTGGTACATTTCTATTTGTCTCAGAGCCGCTCGCACCTGAACTCACGTCACCATTTTGCTGCTGCCATCAGAAAGCAGCCCTCGTATCTGGGGCTTGAAGGGGGATATCGCTCTCTTTATCCTTTTTTATTAATAGGAAAAATAAAAAACTTTTTCAAACATTTGGATGTACTGCCAGACCGGTGAATCCATTTTACACCATGTGGTTGGCTTCCTATGATCTGCCTTTTTTGAGACCGCCGATTAAAACTTTTAGAGCTGATCATGGCTGATCATGATCGGTGGCCGATTGATCGGCACACCCTTACTAATATATGTTTTCACACATTTCACGGTTGATATTTGGTAATAAATTTAGAAGAAGTAGGAGAATGTACAATGTAGAAGCTAATGTAACACAATAGCAGTATTCAGTGTTTATTTCCATACATTTACACATGGTAATTCAGCTCTACAAAACATTAGGATATTATGCTGTTCCATAAAACACCACCATTACATCCTCAAAAACATATCACATGCTGAACTACTGGTGTTTAACCTTACATTGGAATCTTGTGTGAAAAGCATCATATGATGTTTAATGACAGCTATATTTTTTGGGGAACACCAGTGGTGCCATTGTGCTGCTACTAGAGTAGCCAGAAATGTAGTATAAGCCGAGATGTCACATATCCGGCAGTGCAACTCCTGAACCTGCTAGTCGGTGAACTTTTATGTAACTTCGTGTTGGTCTACGTATGTCTTTCTGTTTATCATCGTGCCTCTCTTTGTGTACACATTTCATCAGGTTCCAAACCCAATTTGAATTCCACAGGCAGATTTAGTTAGTGTTGGCTAATTATTTACCAGCAAAATTCCTGGATGAACTTGACGCACCTGGGAAGTGAATGTTTAGCTCTTCTTGAGTTGACATTATTTTCAGACACCACTTACACTTTGCTGCGCAGTCTACAGGACTGCTTGCTGATCTGGATACAGTATTTGTGTGCTCGAGTGAGGCCAATAAATTTGACATGAAAATGTAATGGTCCAGCTGGCTCAATGCGTAGGCTAAATATTAGGAACGCCTCTTAGTATAACCCAGTACAGTCTCCAAACTGACCATTGAAATTTACTTTCAAATTTCACATGCTCAGAAAAGAGCTCTGTGTCTGTGTGAATTGATATACAACTGAATTGATGGGTATTTAATATTCACTGCATACATGCATGACACCACTGGCAGGAAGTTACATTAATAGCAGGACTGACAGTTTTATCATAGAGTCACAGGGTGGCCAAATTCTGCAGACGCTGTACAGAAGGTGATTGTTTAACTACTTCGCTATTTATTACAGACCTGCTGGTGTTTTCAATTCTCGCTGTGTGTTCCCATGAATGAGCTGAATCTCAATGGCCTGTTTAAGAAACATCCGACTGTCGGACAGGTTTATCAACAGATGTGCAAGAGAACTCAACTGCGCCAGGGATAAACTCATCCAAATATTTAGTGAGCTTTGAGATAACATTACTAAACTCACAGAGGGGGTTTTCAGCAGGATGTCAAAACGCTATCGAAAGGATACTCAGAGGCCTCATGATTTACTTAAGTCTATATGAGAACACTGATTTGTTTGTAGCTTTCTAATCAGGATTGTCCAGTGGGAAACGTGCTAGTTCTGAAGAGTGATTCTAAATGCTGGTAAATGTTCGGGAATGGCAAATAAACCCGAACTACGAGCTTATACTGTAAAATGCACCTGCTGATGCCCTTTGACCCCTCACTGTCAGCTGCTCTGTGTTTGTTGTTCCAGGGAAATATTGAGGGCCCATGTCAAGGTAGAGACTGCTCTCTATGTCAGTGTTTTCCTGCCAAAGGGGCACAGGTATGAACTCTTTTTTTTATTTATTTATTTTTTTAATGTTATTATTATGAATTAACTGTTAACTGCTCACTCAGGAGTAATGCTTGATATTGATCTTCTATAATTTTGACTTGATTTTTCTTTCAGTACAAAGATATTAAGCTTTGTGTTTATTTTGTCCTAAATTTCTGTAAATGTTAGCTCATCTATTCTCTGTCTTAATCAGGAATGATTATAACTGCAAGACTAGGTGCCAAAAAGAAAACAATAACACAAAATTGACAGATTATGTCCATATTACAGTTAACCCAACGTTAACATTAAAAAAAAAAAAAAAAAAAAAAAAAAGCCATTAATAACTTCATGGTCTTGAAGGAGAAAATTGTCAGTGTTTATTATAAAGTTCTTTTTGCTTTATAGGGGGCTCCAGGTAAGCCAGGTGAGCGAGGTCCCAAGGGTCTAATGGGAGCTTGGGGACATGAAGGGCTACGTGGAGAGAAGGGCAGGAGAGGAGCAGAGGGATCATATGGCCCGGAGGGGCCCAAAGGAGACCGAGTTAGTGTTTATGTCCATGTTGTGTGCATATGTTGTGCTTAAGACTGCATTGATTTAAAATGCGGGTGCTACATGCCATTACAGCTGAGCATTAATATTATCATATATTATAATGCATTATTAGAATTATTCAAAATGAGGGATTGGCAGTGACAGACAAAAAAAAAAAGAGGTGGCGTTGGCTGTGTGTGGATCGCACATTTTAACCCTAAAAAAAGGCCAGATGCTAATATTTATTTTTACATTTCAGGGGGAGACTGGTGCTCCTGGTTTCACTGGTCATAGTGGTTCACCCGTGAGTAAACTACTGTTTCTGTAGATTTACCTGCAAATGAGAAAAAAGACAACACACACTGACAATATTAATTGCCTGTTGAGCTGACATGCATCTCACTGATTTTTCCACAAATTCTTAAGGGAATTTAGAAATATACTTTTGATTACTGTTTTAGAAACTCTTCCATTTTTAAATATGTCATGTTATGTTCTCAGGTATGTAACAGCCCAGTTTATACATTCAAGATTGAATATTGAAGAATCCACTTTAAATGGTGCAGTGGTGTGAGGCATGTGTTTGCTATGCCCTCTAGTGGACAAATATAAGGCACACTTTAGATGTTAGACTGGTTGTCTTCATAGATTTAGGAAGCTGCCTCTTCACTACTCAAATGTTTGTGTTTAAAAAAACAAAACAAGTTAGTCATCTTAATCACCTTATAATAAAAGCTTTTAATGCAGTAAAGCACATTTCTTTATGGTTCCCAGTTAAAGTGAGGAAGGTCACAACTGTCACTTCTATCTGCACCCTGCAATTGTACCTCAACACAACTGCCATATATTCTTCAGGGCCACCCTGGAGCAGGCGGCGAGCCTGGTTTGCCAGGATTGGATGGCTGTAATGGGACAAGGGGTCATCCAGGATCCCCTGGGTTTCCTGGTTTGGATGGTCTACATGGACCACCGGTGAGTAAAACCCCTGTTCTGATGTTTTAGTCATTCAGTCGAGGCTGAGACCTTCAGATGTTCCTCCAGTTTCTTCACTAGCCATTGGCCGGGACCTACGGGGTCTACAAGAGTTACGCACCAGTTGAAGGAGTTATTAGGTTGAAACATCCAGCGTGCCAGCGTTCAGTGGAAATGCAGGCAGCAGTGTGACGTTCCAATAGGGCTGAAGGTTATAGAGATTTGGATGGTTGTTACACATGTAAATCAGAAGCCTGAATTTGTGCCCTGTCTCTAACTAGCAGGCAGCTTATACAAGCATTCAATCATGATGATCTTTCCCTAATAATTGGCAGTTGTCCAATACAGCACATGCAGTACGCACACTTTGTATACAGAAAATGTATACAAGTAAAGATCGGCACCAAATGTTTATAAACATTCTTACTGCATTTTACTCAAGGTTGTGCTACTTTGTCCTACGTACGTTTTATTAGAGACTACTGTTTTGTGAATATGATATATAAATATCTGCTCCTTTAATTCTATTACTATTCTAATGTGTGTAATGTGAACCTTTACTCTGGCATCTCGTCAGGGATTAACTGGACCGAAAGGAATTAAAGGTGAACCTTTGTATGGTGCTGTTCTTCCTGGACATCCTGTAAGTTGGCCCACACTGGGGACATTCATATTGTTACAGGGTTGGCTTTAAAAAAGTCAAAACCCCTTTCTGTTTGTGTTGATTATTTATAATATACCATATCTATATTAATCTTATCTTCATTTTTCATCTTCTGTGTTTCACTTTCCAGGGGGACCGTGGGAGAGATGGAAAGCGAGGTTTGCCAGTATGTTTGCTTTTCTTACTTTGACACTAAAGCAGTATTTCTTATTGATATTCTGCCATTAAATGAAGCAGGCATCATATGTTTTAAATCCTCCTCTCTTGTATTTGTAGCTACATTGACTCAACGTAATATTTATTGTCTTTAATATATGATTGTGTGATATTTTTTTCAACTCAGGGAAGACCTGGAGACATTGGACCTAAAGGACACATTGGCCCTCAAGGCCTCCCTGGACTTGAAGTAAAACAGTTCTTACGTTTGCGCCTACAGTATACTACCATATGCTAGTGTCTATTACTGTACGTGCAAGTGAGATGTAAGTGTGTGTGTGATTCTATTTAGGGTTTGAAAGGAGCTAAAGGGCTGAGAGGACGACCAGTGAGTCAACTGCTTCAAAAAAACATTCCCAGTGCATACTGTATCAGAAAATTATTTTTTTGCCAACACACATTCGTCTATTCAGAGTTAAACCCTTAATAAACTTTCGGTTGCTTACAGGGTGACCCTGGACAACCGCTGCCAGGCGAGGCAGGTGACAACGTAAGAAACCAATTTGGCTCTTGACAGCTATGCACTGAAGTTTTGTGCTGTGTGTGTGTGTGTGTGTGTGTGTGTGTGTGTGTGTGTGTGTGTGTGTGTGTGTGTGTGTGTGTGTGTGTGTGTGTGTGTGTGTGTGTGTGTGTGTGTGTGTGTGTGTGTGTGTGTGTGTGTGTGCGTGTGTGTGTCTGTGATGGTTATGTGCATATGTTCAGTATGGACGCTCCAGTAAATGTATTAATCTCTTTAATTCTGTCTTCAGGGTGAACAGGGCCCTCCTGGTCCACAAGGACCAGAAGAAGTCATAGAATTTCCAACAATTCCCCTCAGACAGCCACCCAAAGGTTACAAGGTGATGGCAAAGCCCTCATCTGTATTTAAATAAGACGGCTGATTTTAAACTCCTTGTCCTGACATATCCAATTTAATGCACGTCTTTCAGGATGTTTATGCCAACCCATTAATTAAAATCCATTGAAATAGCTTCATCATATTGTAGTGTAGTCTGATTTAAGAAGTTGCAAAACAAAGTTTGCTAATATTTTTTTCAATAATTTTGTCTTTTTTGCTTCTCAGGGAGACCAAGGGTTTCCTGGATCATGTGGACCAAAGGGCATAAGCGTAAGTCGTATTGTGTCAGTTAGCTTAAAAGCGTGTATAAGAGCGGGAGGATATTACTTGATTTGCATGTTTTTTTTTCTTAACAGGGTGGTAGAGGAGACTATGCTCTAGTATTTAAAGGAGAGCAAGGAATCCCGGGATTTCCTGGAGCTCGGGTAAGTGACCTCAATCAAACTGCACAGTAGTTGTAAACAAACGCATTCATAAAAACAAAATCATTTTCAGCGTATTGTTTCCATAGGGTTTTCCAGGACTTCCTGGAAGGACTGGACCAGTAGGACCTGAGGTACACCTGTCAAAATGATTATACCTTCTCTTATGTTACTGAACTTTGATATTTTTTCAAGTTACATACATGGATGTATTTTCAGGGTCTCTATGGAGAGACAGGACTTCCTGGTGTCATTGGAAGAACCGGGCCAAAAGTGAGTTTGTTTTAAACATCAAATGAATATGCATCGCAGATGGAAACACATAGCACTTACTTTTTTGCATCGATACTACAGCTCTTACAATTCGAGGTGTTCTGTAAATATACAAAGAAAATGAATAGAAACCATCTCTCCTTCTCCACTGCCCTCTGGTGGTTGCTCAGTGGCGCAGTTGCATTCATCAGTAATCCTTGGGTCACTCTTTTCACCTGTAGAAATAATGTGTGCATCAGTGCTGTTTTCTGTTTGTGACTATGGTTTCCATTTCTGTCCTTGCATCCAACAGGGTTACGCAGGAATTAATGGTCTCCCTGGTCCCTTACTCTTTCAAGATGGAAGTGATGCGAGAGGTGAGACCGCAGCAACTATCCAATCATTGAGCCACGTTTGGCACAGATTTTTTTTTTTCTTGAATTAAAGTTGTTCAAGTTATTTTTACTGTCCAGTGGAGTGCTTACGCTCACACACTTGGGGTTGAAAGTTTGCTGTGAAATTATTTTTATTTCAGGTTTTGGTCAGCTCACAACAGATTAGAAAATAGCATTGAATGACTGAAAGGTGTGATCTACGGAGCCCGGGAGTGGCCATGGAGAGACAAAAAGTGTAAATTGTGCGCACAATAGATATAATCCAAATATGTCATCAATTAGTCAGACTGGCTGTGGTGGCTAAGCTAACAACAACCCCCGTAACTAAGGACAGCTGTAATGAAAGGGATGTAAAGGATTATTATTAGTTAAAGGCAATTATCGATGATATTGAGAGCTTGTGGATTATATCCTTGGCAATATGCTAACTTTGAGGATACTATTGACTTTATAGTTGGTCAACTGACACTTAAAGCAGGTGCAGTGCACTTCATGCTTAGAGGAGAAAGCCCATGGTGCTGTGCTGTATCTCTCTATATAAACTTATCTCGTGCGCATGAATTAATTATACAGTATTGTGCACACGATTTTAATTTGTTTTTGTTCTATGGCCACTTCCGTGCTCTGTTGTTATCTTCAGCAGTTGCTCCAACCACTTATGTAGCATAATTTACCTCTGCATTGCCTACTTGCATGTTTCCACCAGTCATATAGAGGTGTCTTAATCCTTTTTGTAGAATGTAACGTGAAATGAAATTTAGATTCACTGCTTTGCTTGGCTACAACTCAGACCCCCCTTTAAGTTTGTAAATAATGACAATATACAACTAGTTAGTAGTTAATATGATAGTAAATAACCATAATTGCTGTATGAGAAAGACCAAGTATTTCTGAGTTGTTGTTTTTTCTTGTTTCAGGTGCTAAAGGTGACAGTGGGTATCCGGGAAACCCTGGACCCCTGGGGGAACCGGGGTTCATCGGCAGGCCTGGGCGTCCAGGCCAACCAGGGTCGTCAGGTCAGAGCTTAGTCTGTCTCAGCTCTTTAGATTTTAGGTTACTCCTGATATAATGTACTACATACTGTATATGTATTTAGTACATATCATTAATATTCATATGCCAAGCCACAACCTGACAGCAATTCACAAAAGGTACTGCTGTGACAGTAAATAGAGTGCTATGAATGAAGGCCCTGACCCCAAATCTTTTTGTTCTCTCCACCATCAGTAGTCTATGTTTTCATAGTGGGAAACTGACTGGCTTGATCCTCCATTATTTTAAGTTTCACATCATCTCTCCCACCGTTTTAGAAGGTGCAGGTCTGCCTGGTCTACAAGGTACCCCTGGTCCCAAGGGTTACAAGGGAGAGCCAGGAACATATAACAACTATGAAATCAATCCTTTGCCGGGACCCAAGGGAACTAAAGGATTTAAAGGACTTAAAGGTGCCACAGGCCTCCCAGGTCCTCCAGGTATATCTCTCCTCATTACATACCATAGACAGCAGCTTCTTATTTGTGTGAGTAAATCTTGCAAATATATTTATTTGAATAATTGTCAGCTTGTTTATGTTTACTTGAATGAGGACTTAACTTCTGGTTTGTGTGTCTGTGTGTGGGGATGGTATGGCACATGATCGGATCTGATTAGGATGTGGAGGTAATTAAAACATTTTTTGTGTCTGATCTCAAAAATAAACTGTTAATTTTTCACTCTAATTACTTGCAGAAATTTGTATTCACATTAATCAACATTTCTGGCTGGTTAATCCCACAGACCACTACTGTGAGCCTGGTTACCCAGGGGACCAAGGTAACTATGGACCCAAAGGATCTCCTGGAAACAGAGGACTCAAAGGAATTAAAGGTGATCTGTGACTATTTGCGTGCATTAATCACACAAATCAAGATTGTGTTTTTCTCTGTAACCATTGGTGCCGTAGAATCAGAATGGTAGAATTTTTTTTTTATTCTGGATTAGATAGATGGATAGAGGCTGATATGTATTTACTAATTCCTGTCAGTACTCTCGCTGTAGCATTTGGATCAACTGGATGCTTTTCAGAGAGTTACTGGGACATCCTGATGATAAGGATTTACAATAGTCCAGCCTTGAAGAACAAATACATGGACTTTTCAGCATATCTCTGAGACGGGATGTTCTTTATTTTTTCAATATTGCGCAGATTAAATAAGGCAGTCCTAATGACTTGCTTTATGAGATAAAGAACATATCCTTATCAAAAATGACTCTAAGGTTTCTCACAGTAGTCCTGAAGGCCAAGGCAAGTCGCTGGGGTGTTCGGGCAAAAAACAATAACTTTAATTTGTCTGAAGTAACTGGTCATCCAGGTCTTCATGTCCTCAAGACAATGGAAAGTATATAGTGTTTCCTAATGATATTTCCCAAGGGAAACATATATGAGGTGAAAATGATCGGCCCGAGCACAGAACCCTGTGGAACTCCATGACTAACTTTTGTGTGTGTGGAAGTCATCCTTGAACTGAACAATCCGGAACTTGAATCTGATGAATATGACTTAAACCAGTCTAGTGCACTTCCTTCAATTCCAATGACCTGTTGCTGTCTCTGTGATAAAATGTTGTGATTTTTGAAAAGTGAGGACAATTGGCCAGTCTTCCTTTACTTCGGGAAAGACATTCAACAGGCTGTTTGAGGAATATGACTTGGTTTTAGGGTTAAGGTTACAATTATGTTAAGGTTATGGAAAGGATATGGTAAAGAATATATTAAGAAGATATTATTGCATGCCATTGAGGATCCTTACAAAGATAGGAGTGTGTGCATTTGAGTTTGTGTGTCAGAGACAAAGACAGATTTATAATGCTTCTTAAGAGGTGTATGTGTATGAACAAGTGGGGGCAGATAAGAATGAGTTGTACAACAGAATGAGCTGTTTCTAAAGGTGTTGCATCATAGTCATAAATCTTTGCCAACCCTGTCTGCTATAGGTTGTGTAGGAGAATGTAAATGTGAGTCTGGGAAGGGGACTGTAGGGCCTCCTGGTCCACCTGGTTATCCAGGCCATCCAGGGTTACGTGGATCTAAAGGATTTAAGGGAGACTTTGGACTGAAAGGACATGATGGCCCAGAAGGACCACAAGTAAGTACAGCAGGACTTTTATAATTAAATATAATATCCTAAATTATGTCAAGTGTGTTCTTTGTAACAGCCACAGAAAGAAAGTTTTGTATTTGATTTAGTGTTTTCTTGCAGGGCTTTCAAGGAATTCCTGGTATAAAGGGATGGAAGGGTCAGAAAGGGGACTCTTATCTGGCAGATGTTAAAGGTAAGCACCTGTTAAAGCCTCACTTTTACTATACACAATATTATTATACAAACAAAGTATTGTCTTTTAGATATATAAAATGCTTTGCAACATTGACTCGAGAAGGTTGAGGAAAATTCTAAGTCGATTATTATTTAATTTCTGGAGTTCAGCAAACACTACAGTTAGACAACTAGTGCACACTGTATTCTGCACAGACTGCTCAGTAAAATAGCAGACTCAAAACATAACCTCTGGTTGTCTGTTTGTGAATATGTCAAGTAAGAAAGCAAAGATCCCTATTTTATGCATATTTGTAAGAATGGTTCTTAAACGCCTAGCATATATGATTTATTTTTGTTGTTGGAAGGTGCTAAGGGTGACCGAGGAGTCCCTGGATATTCTGGTCCTCTTGGAGAAATTGGTAGGCCTGGACAGGATGGCCCCAGGGGTCCTGTGGGAGACCCTGGACCACCGGTAAGTGTGTACATATTTTTAACTCTGTAAATGTAATTTATGGAACAAATAAGATTATTCATATTTCCATTGTACCTTGTTAATTACACTGCACATGTAAAAATCGTACACTTCACACTTTTGGTTCTACACTAATGATATGAAGTGATGTTTTCGCAGGGTACTGGATATGTAGGATTACTTGGTCCCAAAGGTTACCCAGGTGTTGCTGGACCCAAAGGATTTACAGGGGCTGTAGGTCTCCCAAGTCCTGGTCTTCCAGGACCCACGGGGGCACCTGGACCTAAAGGAAATCAGGGATTTCCTGGCACATCAGGAATTCCTGGACGGCCGGGACCTAATGGTCAGATCTCGGTGCTAATACACCTTTCCTATATTATGGGAGGTGTCATGGGATTAAAAATCTAACTCTATTTGTGTCACCAGGTGAACTAGAGAAATGTTGTGTTGAAGATGAGATTGGCCCACCTGGTCCTAAGGGTGATCCAGGTTCACCAGGTAAGTCCTAAAGGTGATACACATTATTTCTTAAAAAGTTATCAATGCTTCCTGTCATTGTACAAATTTTGTCTAAAGGCGATTGGCACATTGTTGGTCAATCCAACTGTTATGTCTATTGCCCTGGCATTTTTAAAGTTGACATGGTGTTTTTCCATGTAGCAATTCAACTTTAGTATTTAATTGGGCCATTGCAGGGATTCCAGGTGGGCCAGGAAGAGATGGTTCCAATGGAGCTCCTGGATACACAGGCCCTAAAGGCATGAAAGGAGATGATGGTGTAACTGGACCGACTGGACTGCCAGGTAATGGCTCTAATATTGACAAATACGATAATAGAATTGCTCAAAATATTTGTTTGTATGCGTATACTGAATGCTGTATGCTGAACAAACTATTATCCATATTGGATAATCCTGACCACCCTCTCCACCACCTGCTGCAGGGACAGCGGAGCACATTCTCCAAAAGATTCCTTCCGCTCCGCTGTCACAAGGACAGATACAGGAGATCATTCCTGCCGACCGCAATAAGACTGTACAATAACTCACCTCTGGCAAAATCCATCACACAACAATAACACTGTTGTCTGTGTTTCTTGGTTGTTTGTATATAATATATATAGATATATACTGTACTGTATATACTGTGCATTTTATATTTTATATTTTTTTACTGCTATTTTACTGCTATTTTATTGCTTTCTATTATTCTATTATTATCTTATTGCTTCCTGTATGCTGCTGTAGCAAAAAAAAAATTCCCCTTGGGGATTAATAAAGTAACTACCTAACCCAACCTAACCTAACCTATAGGTCTCTGTTATTTGTAAAAGGGCCTCCAGGTTTAAACGGGGATCCAGGTGACCCAGGTCCCAATGGAATTAGTTTGGATGGCCCTCCAGGCCTTCCAGGGATACTCGGACTCCCAGGCAGGAAGGGTGCCCCAGGAGAAGACCTTGCTGCCAGGCCAGGTGATACTGGCCCACCTGGTATACGTGGGGCTGTAGGGAAAGGGGGACCCCCTGGAATTTCTGGAAACCCAGGATCACCAGGTAAGATTAATTTCTATGTACATGAACACAAACAAACCTTCGGTAATTTAGATTGTAGTTAATGTGGCCTGTATCACAGGAAAAAAAAAAATCCCCCCTTCAACTTCCCATTATTTCTGTACATTCAGACTAGTTGACCATCGATATCTCTAAATTACAGGAATACCAGGCCAACCTGGACGACCAGGACCTAAAGGAGAGCCAGGGGCCTTTGGTGACCCTGGCGCCACTGGTCCTCCAGGCCCACGCTGTACTGAATTTGATGTGACAGGTCTACCAGGCCCTCCAGGACGTCGGGGAGACCCTGGACTGAGGGGAGAACCAGGTGAGTACACACAGCAGCAGTAATGGATGTGATGCTGTCACTCTGAATATGACTTAGAAATGTTGTCATGATAGATAGTATATAGTAATGCATAAGAGTGGATTTTGTTGGTGGCCACCATCTAACTATGCATATTTGTCTCACTGAATTTTATAATATTGCATAGGTTACTTTGGTCAGAAGGGTTCAAAGGGAGATATTGGTCGACCTGGACATGGAAGAACGGGTCCACAAGGTTTTCCTGGTCCTCCTGGTAGGCCAGGCCCAGCTGGACCAAGTGGCCCCTCTGGCCCCCCTGGAGATCCGGGAACTGATGGCTGGCCAGGACAGAAAGGTCAATCAACGGCCTGCTTTGATACGAATCTTCTTACTTGACCATTTGAAACCGTATAAACTCTTTCCAGTTTAAAGTCTAACAGGTGCTTCCATTGTAGTCCAGTCAGTTTGGCCCAAAACTGCATTTCCTATTTCATTCACACAGGAGCTAGTTGACCGTGAGCATGCTTTCATTAAATCTGTCAGCTGCACCTGCACCTCTCTACACTATTAAAATTATTCTGACCTGATTAAAACAAGACTTTCCTTTCCGTATATGTAGGTGAAGGGGGTTTCCCTGGCAGACCTGGTGCCAGAGGTAGACCAGGTCCCCCTGGACTTCCAGGACCTGAAGGCAAACAGGGAGAGAGAGGTTTCAATGGTGGCACAGGTTTCCCAGGAGATCCAGGACTGCGTGGTAAAAAAGGTAAGTCTGTGTATATGTAAAATGTTTCTGATAGCTAAACTCACCCTTGCAAGCAGATAATTACCGCATTTTGAAAAGCCCTGTACCTGTACTCAATCTTCAGATACAAGATAAATGTATGGTTACCACAACACAGTACATTCTGTGTGGGCATATTACAGTTTAAGGATTATTCAGAGATTTATTGTAATATGCAAAACACTCGACTTAACCAACATTTTTGCCTCAAATTGTGGTGTGACGCCACCATTAAGAACCTAAAACTAAAAGTAAAAATATATTGTAATTGAGATCCACTTGACCAGGTTGCTCACCGCACTTTTTAAACAGCTAGTATAAAGGCAACAGGAGTGGCTGATCAGCTACAATGATGAATTAGCAAAGCAACATGCTTTTTTGTTTATGTTATTGTATTTCACTTTGTGTACTTTATTCATCAGAAACAGCAAGAATTTCATCTCTGTGGTCTGTCCAGGTTTAATGGGAGCACCAGGAGCACCAGGACCAACAACGTTGGTGACCAATATAAAAGGCACAAAAGGAAGTTTGGGAGTGCCAGGGCCACCAGGCCAGCTGGGATATCAAGGCAACGGAGCTTTAACTTCTACATCTTTAAAACCAAAACAAAATGTTTTAATTAGTTTCACTAAAAAGACACATTATAGATTGTTACTGACATTGTAGGATGACAATCTTTAAAAAAAAAAATCCCATACAGGGCCAAAAGGCGCAAGGGGAACACCAGGTGATTCAGGGCCTGATGGATGGCGTGGTCCACCAGGATATAAGGGTGTCAGTGGTACTCCAGGCAGGACAGGAATACCAGGACCTCCTGGGCCCCCTGGAATTAAAGGTTTCTTTGGTCCAAAGGGAAATCCTGGGCATGGTGGAGATCGGGTACACACTGAACTTAATTTGTTGTCATTATATGTTAGTGACAGCTGCCTCTTATTATCTGTTCAGATTATACCTAGAAGCCCTAAAACCTGCTGCCAATTGCATCACATTTCTTAAATGACCAAATCATGTAATTACACTTTATTAAAATGACACACAAAATGTGTGAAAAGCGACATAATTTCTGATCATTCCAGTTGTCTGTAATGCACAGCCATTCGCTTCCATGTTTGTCCGCTTTTCTGATGACTCAATCGTGGATTAAGTTTTGACTAGCTCTAGATGGTATATGTCGTCTTGCCTACACTTGAATGTGGCTTTATGTGTACATTTAGGGGGCGGCACAGTGGTGCAGTGGTTAGCATTGTCACCTCACAGCAAAAAGGTTTCGGGTTCAATTCCGGGCCTTTCTGTGTGGAGTTTGCGTGTTCTCCTTTGTGCCTGCGTGGGTTCCCTCCGGGTACCCCGGCTTCCCCCCACCGTCCAAAAAACATGCGTCTCAGGTTAATTGGTGGTTCTACAAATTGCCCTTAGGTGTGAATGAGCACACTTTGTTCTTTGTTTTCATCTGTCTATAAGTGTTGGCTCTGTGATAGACTGGCGACCTGTCCAGGGTGTACCATGCCTTTGCACAAAGTGAGCTGGGATAGACTCTTGCCCCTCCCCCCCGTGACCCTGTTCATGATAACGCAGGTATAGATAATGGATGGATGTACAGCATAGGTGTTAAATCATTTGAATGTGTTAATGTATGCTATAGGGAGATCCAGGGCCCATGGGAGATGTGGGTATCCCAGGGCTACCAGGATTTCCCGGCGCCAAGGGTAAGTCATAAGATACGGTAATGTTCTTTTGTTTTACTGGAATTTATAGCGAGTTGCATTTTGTTCAGAATAATTGCTTTTTTCAAGAGGATGTAAATTCACAGCAGCTTGGATAACACAATTTTATCTATTGACTCAAAAACAAGATAAATTGTTATTATAAATTGGAATACAATTGAGTATACATATAAAGATCACTGTCATCAGGCTTTATTCATTATGTTGGACGGAACCTCTTCAAATCTGTTCCAGGTGATCATGGACAGTTTTATGGACAACCTGGTCCACCAGGACCCAAAGGATTGCCTGGGGAGGACGGCCCCATAGGTGAGTTAAGAAAATGACACAATATTTCTTCAAATGATTGAGGACGGACTAGAGTATGTTGTCTTGCAGGAGATTTGTATATTTCCTTGTCTACATACAGTGAATTGACATACCACTACAAATACATTTATAATCATTTTCTCAAGCACCTAGAGGGATCCCGGGAGATCCCGGTGACGCGGGACCCAGGGGTGGGCCAGGGTACCCTGGAGAAAAAGGCATTCACGGGCAATCAGGAGGACTAGGAGGACCAGGTGATTTTTAGTAAAGATTTGGATCTGAAAACTAATGCATTGCAGCAGTACTGTGGATGAACGGATGCTGCTGATGCTGATGCTCACCTCTGAACCATCACATGCTGACTCACCATCAGATTCAGGAGAATAATAACAACTTGCACCCTCTTCTGAGTTGTCAAACTCTTCAGAAAGAAATAAAATGCTCTGTGCATGGTAACATTATTATTTATTCTTATGTAAAATGCCTTAAAGCTCTCTTCTGTTGACATACATTAAATATGTAGAGTTGTTCAATGGCCATAAATCAGCTTTAAATTTCCACAATCTTAAAATTAAGAATTTTGATCTGTATATTTGCTCATCTGACCTCAAAACAGGGATTCCCCTCTTAAATGTTACAGTTCTGTTTATTCCCCCAAGTAATTCAAATGTTGTGCTTTATGTAAACATGTTGAGGTCTTTGATGTATGTATGTGTATCAACAGGCTACCCTGGGCCTCCTGGCCCACAAGGTCTTCCAGGTCATCCAGGTCCTCCAGGTGGTCATGGAGGTTTGGGACCACCAGGCCCACCAGGCCCGTATGGGTCTCCAGGTACTAACTGTTGTCCATTGTTTCTCCCATCATGGCATTGGCAGGGCACATACACATTAAGTGTATGTTATTTATATTGGCTGGTAATGGGTGTCACCTCGTTTGATTGCTGTATCAAAGTGGCCAACAAAGAAGTCAAATTTTTGAAGACATGTAGAAAAACGGCAAACATTTCCTGCAAAAAAAAAAAAAAATCTTGTGATACCTGGTGAAAATGATGATGATTTTGAGTGTTAAAAGCATCCAGAGATATAATTCTTGTGTTGTATTGTGATTTTATGTTAGGCCCTCTTGGACCACCAGGTCTGAATGGACTGCATGGGCTTGGCGGTCCAAAAGGGATAAAGGGAGCAAATGGTAAGAGGGATAAAACCTTGTACCACTGGCATTCATTTTTGTTTATATAGGATAGAGTAAATTTGTCTGCTTGGGAAATAGCCTTAAATAGGAAGGCAGAAGTTTAGTATCAACTGCACCTTGTAAAAAAAATCGTATTGTTAACTGAAATCGTACTAAAAAGCGTTATTGTTACTCGTGTCATTACATCAACTCAGTACATGAGTAAATGTGAGCACATGCTACGATGTAATACTGTTATATATGTACTCAATTATAATCAAGGCAAAGGTTATCCTGGCCCTCCGGGACCAGACGGTTATCCTGGAGACAAAGGTCTCAGGGGCCCCCCAGGACTTCCCGGGTCCATTTTTCCTGGCCCTAAAGGCGCAAGGGGCCTACCTGGTGACACAGGTATTGCATCTGTTATTATCAATAATATCTTTACTGCACTTGTATATAATGAACAATATTCATTTAAGTAAATAAATACTGATTTAAATACACGTTGTGTCACATGGGTGTACACTTTTCAAAGGTTACAGTAAAGCTTATTTTAAAGGTTTAGTGAGTGGGATTTAAGGGGATATATTAACAGAAATGGAATAGATGTTCATAGTTCTGTTTTCATTAGTGTATAATCACCTGAAACTAAGAATCATTTAATGAGCCCTTTATATCTACAAAATGAGGTGGTCCCCTTCCATGGAGCACCCCATGTTGCACCGCCATGTTTCTACGGTAGCCCAGAACAGACGAACCAAAAGCAGGCTCTAGAGAGGGTGTTTTGCATATTTTGGGAGTGTGGCAGCCACGTAGACTCTCTTACATGCTTGGAAGGGACGTTCAGTTGGTTGCAATCTGCAACCTCACCACTAGATGCCACTAAATCCTACATACCGCTCCTTAGTTAATAACTCCAAGTTATTGTCTCTTCACAGTCTAAGTCAATTTCTTGTCTGACACGTCACTTAGATTGTAGTGTTTTTACTCTCATTTCCTGCACTCTTTGCTGTTTTCATCTCCATTTATTGAGTTTGGTTTTGAATTTCATCTATTAGGTCCCCCAGGTTTTCCAGGTGATCCTGGTGTCCCTGGCAACGAATGCCAAACACCTTCGCCAGGACGCTACGGAGATCCAGGATATGAAGGACTTCCAGGACCCTCTGGTGTGTGTGTGTGCATACTCATGTTATTTTGTTTGTCTGTTTTGTTCTCCATCCTTATGTGGCCATATGTAGTACAGAACCTTGTGTGGATTTTTTTTTTGTGCATGTTACTGTAGATATGTCGCCATTTTATGTATTTGTCCATATTTGAGATTTTGTATAATTTTTTTTAGGACCTGTTGGACCGCCTGGGGCACCAGGCGGCATCATCTTTTCAAAAGGAGACCTGGGGCCAAATGGCGTCCCCGGGTTACCAGGTCGTAGGGGAAATAAAGGCCTCCCCGGATCCCCCGGACCTGACAACCACCAAGGGCATCCAGGACCAAAAGGTACCTTTCAGTCCAAAACTGATGCCACCGGTATTGTACAGTGCTGAAATTCACTTAAACACACTCTAAATGGGACTGCACTTTGACAGGTGAAATGGGGCCTGCTGGTCCACATGGTCCTTGGGGACCCAAAGGTCAGAGAGGTTTCCCTGGGAATCAAGGCCGCAAGGGAGATACTGGCCCAGATGGGAATCCGGGTGAGTGGCAGTGTAGCTAAAAAATGGAAAGATACACATATACTGGCCTACGTTTTCTTGTTTCACTTTCATGATTTTACAATTTAATCAAGACTACTGAAATGACATGACAAGGGCTCCTACTCTAAATCTGGTAATCAATGTATTGTGTTCTTTCTAGGTCTCAAAGGTGACCGTGGTGAGAGCATCTCTATAACACCAGAGTTTCCTCCCCCCGGACCCGCAGGACCACCTGGTTCCCCAGGATCTGATGGAGTCCCAGGTGACGGTGGTCATCGTGGGCCTCCAGGACGTAAAGGTAAGCGAACCTAATGTTCTCTTTGTGCTGTAATATGTGCAAGTTTGTGCTCCGTGTCTGTACAAAGCTGTGTTTTGTGTTTGTTTTTATTTTCCTCAGTTTCCTGTGCAGGTCTTTGTGTATATAAAATGCTTCTTTGTTTTTGTCTGTGTGTTCCAGGAGGGAAGGGTCCCACAGGATCTGTGGGCCTTCCTGGCAGACCAGGTCCTCCTGGTCGTAATGGTCCAGATGGAGATCCTGGAGAATTTGGTCAGACAGGATTTACTGGACCTCAAGGTGAATAATCAGACCTCAATCTTTGCTCTGTTTAATGTATTGGCCAGAAGGCCAACATACAAGACATCTGGTAAATACAAGAAACTTCCCAGACTGATAACTGCCAGTTTCCTTAGATAAGATGCTGAGTTTATGTCGATCTAGATCAAATCTTGGACATTCACTCAGGGCTACAGACATACAGGGCTACAGGAGATCATTCCTGCCCACTGCCATAAGACTTTACAATAACTCACCTCTGGCAAAATCCATCACAGTACGATAACACTGTTGACTGTGTTTCTTGGTTGCTTGTATATTATATGTATATTATATATATATAGATATATACTGTACTGTATGTATATATATATATATATATATATATATATATATATATATATATAGACTGTGTTTATTGGTTTGTTGTATATAATATATATAGATATTTAATGTACTGTATATATACTGTATGTACTGTGCATTTTATATTTTATATTTATATTTTATATTTTTATTGCTTTTCTATTATATTATTCTATTATTATTTTATTCTATTGTTTCTATTATTGCTCCTGTATGTATGCTGCTGTGGCAAAAAAATGTCCCCTCGGGGATTAATAAAGTATATACCTACCTACCTACCTACCTACCTAATGTGGATATTTCATATCTCTTCCTCACTTGTATCCTCCTTTCATGTCACCCACTTGCTTTTGTTCAACCTCTCCATCTTCCAGGTATCCCCGGTCTCGTCGGTGATCGAGGCCCGCCGGGCAATAGGGGGGGATTGAGGTCCGGCTTCCTTTTGGTTATCCACAGCCAGTCAGTTCAGGTGCCACAGTGCCCTGCAGGCAGAAGGCAGCTTTGGGTGGGTTACAGTCTTATTTACCTGGAGGGACAAGAGAAGGCTCACACACAAGATCTGGGTAAGTGTCTGTATAAAGTGTTCATTTTGCTGTCATTTTGAAATTAGTTTGGTAACTTCAAGGTTTTGGAGAAGGTTTCTCTCTCTTTTACCATCTCTGTCTTCTTTTACCTCCTCTCATTGTAGGCCAGCCGGGCTCCTGCCTCCCTGTTTTCTCCACCATGCCGTTCTCTTACTGCAACAAAGCTGCCTGTCACTATTCCAGTCGCAATGACAAATCTTACTGGCTTTCCACCACGGCTCCCATACCCATGATGCCGCTCTTTGGCTTGGAAATTAGAGACCACATCAGCCGCTGTGTGGTGTGCGAGACATTTTCACCTGCAGTGGCTTTTCACAGCCAGGACTATACAGTCCCTGCATGCCCACCCGGCTGGCGGAGTTTATGGACGGGGTACTCTTTCCTCCTGGTGAGTGTGATCAAAAGCCTATTTGTATAAAAAAAAAAAAAAAAAAAAGATCCATCAACTCTTGAATCATTGTGTACCTGCTGCCGTCTTGTTTTCAGCACACGGGGGCAGGTGATGAGGGTGGGGGCCAATCACTGAGTTCTTCTGGTAGCTGTCTCAAGGATTTCCGAACTCATCCCTTCATTGAGTGCCAAGGTGCGCGGGGTTCCTGTCACTACTTTGCCAACCTATACAGCTTTTGGCTGACTACTGTGAGTCAGACAGAGCAGTTTATCGCCACAAGGCCTGGCACCATCAAAGCAGCTGACCAACAGCGACGTAAGTCCAGCCAGTGCAATGTCTGCCTCAGAGAACAATAAAGTACCTCTTGTCTCTTTTAGTTGAAATTTGAATTAATGTTTAACGTTAACGTTTTAAGACAGTCAATTTAAAAAAAAAAAAAAAAATCTTACACAGGTTTATATTTGATCATCTTTGATGATCTGTCATTATTTTCAATGAGGTGCTATTTTTAATGATAAAATAGCACATCCTGGTAGATTATCACATGCTATAAATTAAGATTTTATTCTGTTAACATTTTACATGCTACTGTGGAAATATTCAGAAAACGTTCCTTTTTCATCCAAGTTGTGTTCCTCCTCAATTAAAATGTTTGAAAAAAGTTTTTTAAGACTGCAAGTCATTCAGAGTTCAATAGCTGAAACAGTTGAAAACACAACCTACATCCAAAAAAAATCCCAAGATAGGAGAAATCATTTCAACAGGATCCAGTTTTTCCATAGCAGGTTTCAAGTTCATATTTATTTATTTCTCTCAACAGAACCCAAGTGACAATCAGAATACAGTACTTTTTTCCTCAAACATGTTTTTTCCTTTTCCTTTTTTATTACGCAAAACAAGAGAACACTCCGTGCAATAAGACAGAGGACTGACAGTGCGGTGCTCTCTCTACCTTTTCACAGTGCACGTTTATACACACAAAAAGATTGTACATCATCATTATTACATTTCCAACCTCCACCCACCAAGTCACGGTGGGGCAAAGTGAATGTCTTAAAACAATCATTTTTAACTTGCAACTTGCATACAGTGTAGCTTGGCACACACTCACAAACACACACAGCTCTCTCCCTCTCTCTCTCTCTCACACACACACACACACACACACACACACACACACACACACACACACACACACACACACACACACACACACACACACACACACACACACACACACACACACACACACACACACACACACACAGGTACAACACAGAGGGATCTCTGTATCATTGATTCTCACCAGAGAGGGGGTTACTGCACTTGCACTCTCAGGGCTAGCTCATTTGTCAAACCCATACTATTTTGGCAATGTTGACATTGCATTTTATTGTGCAAAAGAGAACCAATTTAAATGATGCAAGTAGGAGGTTGAGGTAGAGGGAGAGAGCAGGGGGGAGAGGGACATGTATGTAACCAGCCTGATTAGATGTGATGGAAGATGATGGGTAGTGCAGTTTTTTTTAGTTTTTTTTTACGAAGCCTCAAATATTTGTAGGCCCTTGTGCAACCCCTGTCCTTTTGACTGGGTAGAGCTGTTGCCATGTGATAGGTCCTTAAACAATTTGTATCTCCAAAATGGTTGCCAGCCAATTGAATTGGGAACATTGTCAGAGACAACCAATTATATACAACCAAAATAGATGACTGCATGTCACACACAGCCAGTCTCCTGAGGCTTTCCCTCCCAGCCAATAAATTAAAACTTGCATGGCACAACTCACGACTCCTAACATTTTCAAAAAAATATATAAGCATAATCTTGAAAGTTAATTCTTAAGCAAGTGCATATGGCTATTATAATCTGCAGTAAAATTAAGAAATCTTCTAAAAGCTCAGGTGTTGATTGTACGGGCTGGTCGTTGGCATCAAGTATTTACACTGTCACGGTGCTCGCAGTGTGTATGGCAATGTAAGGGTGCTGGTACTCGCCAGCTATTGCCACAAACCCTTTTTTGAATAACCAACCTTCCAAAGTGCAACCACACCCATGTCTTGCTTTTACAGGCTTTGGCTGGTCTTGGAAATGATACTGTTAATAATGTATGTTCTAATTTACTACCTCCCCAACCCACCCTCATAGTGTATTTAAGAATACAGCAGAAAAACTTCACACTTTCTCTGTCCTGTGCAACATGCCAGCCGACAGGTTTTCCTATAAAACGATTCAACAGCTTCAAAAGGCTTTGACGTAGTGACGACACAGTTTCTTACTGTAATATACAAACTGAAGCACACATTGTTTCCTGTTTCTGTTCTAGGACCAACTGTTGTACATTCTAGAACATACTCGGCCGGGCACGAAGAGCCCTGGAATCTAAAGCACGTTGACGTTAACTCCTCAACTTACAATACAACAGTGAAAATGTAAAGTATATATAGACAGAATTGAATAGTCCATTCATTTAAGTGCTTTTGAGCACACACACAAAAAAAAGAGTTGGGCATAAGAAAATTATGCTACTACAGTACAAGTATTGATAGATTATGCTTTCAAATGTAAAATAACCTAAACAAAAATAACATTAAAACAAATATTAGATTGCATCTACATCTACTATACATAATTTAAGCTGCTTTTTGATCCCCATCATCTCATTTAGAAAATATCTATTCATCATCAAATATCTACTCTACTAGTTATATTACAAGAGTCCAGTCACAGGAAATAGAAAAATATCAAATATCACCAGTGATGATAAAAAAAACATGACAACCTGAACAAGCAGAAATATTGCTGTGGTAACAACCATTGTCCTTTGACATCAGCGAGTATCATCCCTATGGTCCTCTTAGTGGCTGCCCTGAAGCCCCTGATGTTGCAGGGAAGAATCAGTATGACCTGGCAGGGAGAGGGACGGGGTAATTGGGGATTATGTGGCGGGGAGGTTTCTTTTTTAATGTCAGATGGCTGTGTCCCAGAACACAGTTGTCTGTGTGGGGTACGGGGGAGGACGGATCTTCTTGGTCCCGCTGCTTTTTCCCCAGCCTGGAAGGACAGATGCGGTCTCTTGCTTGCACTGACTTCGCTCCTGGTGCCTGTCTTCGTTCCGGTCTGGAGGAGGAGGCCTCTCTAGAGATCTCTGCAAGTGTGGGTGTTGTCTGGAGCGGATCTCCACGCACAGGGAGCGTTTCCTCTCGATCTGCTCCAGCATAGTGGTGTCTCCGCATATCCATGGCATCTGAGGCATCTGAGGGAGAGAGTCAGCGTGCCAAGTGAAATCAATACACTACACTTTAACTTCAGAATCATTTATCACCCTTTATAACCTAAACTTGACTTCAAGGATTAAGTGTTTCTCTATAATGTTATAATCATGACTGAATAAACAACAATCAAAGTAAAAAAAGAAAATACAAAAAGGTAGGTATCACTTGGAGGGTTTAACAATAAAAAAGGATTTCCTGCTCAAAAATCAAATCGCATCGTATCACACAATTTGAGAATTAGCCTGCAACTGACCCTTTAAGAAATATATATATAAAAAAAACATACTCTACTTTATCACTTGGCATACTTAAAGCATCTAGGATTGCGGCTGTTTCTTGGTTTATTGTGTCTAAAATGTAAATATTTATGTCACCATTAGCGTTGGTTCTTGTTTTATGAGATGCTTATATGTCCTCTTAGTTGCTTTTGTGATGTATTTTGGGATTGTGGATCCCAGGAAGAATAGAAACCGCTTTGGCAGAACACAATGGCAATCAATTAAATTAATAAAATTAATTCTGACAAAATTTTGATTGGTTCTTTTAAGTACACTACATCAGTTTTTGAATGAGTCAAATCAGTGACCCACAAAGAGAAAAAAATGTCTGTAGTAAAGTTGCCAAAACTAGTCTAACTTGGATTAACTAAATTTATACTGCAAGACCCGATTACCGAAAGTAAGACGATGATTGAAAAAAAAAAAACTTTTCATGAACTGTAAGGAGCCACAACCATGACGTAAAGAAAATGAAAGAAACAACCTCTCTGCATACCTGACTGTGATGTGTCTCAGCTGCTCTCCTTTGTGGAGTTCCCATTGGGGAGGGATTAGCAGGCATAGAAGGTGAGCGGGCATATTTAGGAACTGCTTTCAGGTCTACAAAGGACGGTCAAATCATGTTTAGTTGTATGTCATAAGAAAAAGTTAAATGCATATTTCCAACTTGATGCATTTTGTTTAAAAATATACTGTGACTCTCTCACCATTTCCCGTACCCGTGGTCATTGGTGGGCTACCCGATGATCTCCCGTGGTGAGTAGGTGTTGTTGTTGTTGATGAATGCTGCCCTGACATTGTGCTGCCATTCCTCTCTTGTGCTTTCGACTGGTCCACGTTCAAATTTGCTCTGTTATCCTGTCGTGGTGTGCCGTCTGATCTGTATCCTCGTTCTTTATTATCACATCTATACTCCATCGCGGAGGGGCTCTTGGTGCTCTTGACATCATAATGATATTGCTCTGAGTTATTCAGACTTCTGTCTTTGCTGTCCCTTCTTACTTCAAGGCCAGTCCGGCTCAGATCTTTACTGTCCTGCCTGGGTAAAGGAGGAGGAGGAAGATCTCCTCCATTGTGACTGCTCCGGTCTCTCCCCTCGTACTTGGATTCTGAGCCGGACCCGACCCTGTCCTTTCTGTTGCCGCTTCTAGATGTTTCTTGTCGGGGTAGGATCTCAGGTGGCTGGTCTATTCTACCTTCGTGTCTGTGCTCCATGTCATTCCTTTCCCTCTCTCTGCTCTCCTGGTAGGGTAACAAATCAGGACGATGGTCTTTGCTATCATGCCTATATTCTGGTCCACTTCTAGCTCTGTCTTTGTTCTCTTGTCGGGGTAGAAGCTCTGGTGGCCTGTCCCTGCTTTCGTGCTTTGAGTCCACACCATTCCTGGCTCGCTCTTTGCTATCCTGCTGGGGTGAGAGCTCAGGTGGCTGATCCAGCAGTCTCTCTCTGCTTTCATGTCTGTGGTCTACACCGTTTCTCGCCCTTTCCTTGCTGTCTTGTCTTGGTAACAGCTCAGGAGGCTGATCTAGCAGCCTGTCTCTGTCTTTGCTGTCCTGTCTCAGCAAAGACTCCATTCCATGTCCCCCACTTCTGTCTTTGCTGTCTCTCCTTGGCAATAGGTCACCATTGCTAATCCCTCTGTCCTTGGAGTCTCTTCTTATCAAAGGGATGGGTTCTAAGGAGCTGCAGCCCCTGTCTTTGGAGTCCCGTCTCACAGGAATGGGCTCTACACTGCTGCAGCCTTGGTCCCTGCGAACAGGTGGAGCATCTGCACTGCTACAAGTACGGTCTTTACTGTTGCGTCTGTGGGGCAGAAGTTCCACATTGCTGATTCCTCTGTCTTTGTCCTTGTCCTTGTCCTTGTCTTTGTCTTTGTCTTTGTCTTTGTCTTTGTCTTTGTCTTTGTCTTTGTCCTTGTCTCTGTCTCTGTCCTTGTCTCTGTCCTTGTTTCTGTCCTTGTTTCTGTCTCTGTCTCTCTCTTTGTCTCTGTCTCTCCGATGAGAAGACTCTTTGCTGTGACGCTCCTTGGAGTCTCGCTTGGACTCCTTGCTGTGACTGTGGCGTTCCTTGCCTTCTCGTTTAGACTCACTGTGAGACTTGCTTTTGGACTCCGCTGCAAAAGAAAAAGGAAAAAAATTAATAGTCAGAAAACATACATAATCAGATATTAACACGCACATTAAATTATACTTTAATATCAACATATACTGGATAAATTGTTTAATAATGTATTGTCAGTTAAACATTTTAGCAAATCATCAATAACAGTGAAATCATAGTTGTGCTTGATGCTGTAATGCCATTAACAATCCACTAGGTGCCACTCGCTCCCCACTAAAGGAGCAGTGATAAACCAGTGGAGTTAGATGGATACATGTTGGCCATCTGTAAAAAAATATAATTCTGATAATAGTGGTAGATAATAATACAGACTTTTATAGGCTTTTTTTTTTTTATAGTGATCATAAAATTCCATTAAATTGTACGTTTACCTTAAGATCTATAGAATGACATCGATGTAACTATAATGCACGCCAGCATTATACAATAACATACATGGTTACCAATACAACACACATTCCTAAACACTAAACACTGTCTGTGTTTGTTTTTTGTAATTTATTATCTATATTGTGTGTCCTCACTCTGCTTTAGCATATAAAATATTGCAGAGGAAATGCTCCAAGGAAGTCTTATGTATGTCACTGATTCGAAGTTCAATAACGATATTATAGATCGTCACTGCTTGAATAAGGCAATATATAGGCTATATGCATAATTGATTTCCACAAAGGTTGTCCCTCTATACTGTTTCTATATGTGGTTTAACCCATACAGCACCATGCAAAAGCATCCCCTTATCATGCCCACATGTGCCATGAATGCCATGTTAGTGTGTGCGGATGCGGTTGTGTGTGCATGGGAGTGAGTGTGGTGATTAACCAGTTGGTAAGTGGGTCAGGCTAGTTGTTGCTGCCTGTGTTGCCTCCAAAAGGGAGAGAAAAAAAAATAATTAACCTCCATGCTCATTACACCATGTGTGCTTTGCGGCCAGACACTGAGCAGCACACACAACCTGTTAGTGCTTGTTAGCCCCATGTGGCACTTGCACACAGGTGTCGGGATAAAGAATAGATAATTTAAAAAGACCTGTCACCACAGCCCACTCTTGATGTATAGATAACATATGCAATCTGTTTATAAACCATATGAGTCTAGGGAACAAAGTGCTGTCAAAGGTCTCGTTGGTGAGACATCACAGGGGAATCCTGGCACCTGAATGCAACACTTGACTATCTAACAATCACTTAATAGAAGCGAGTAATTCAACGAATATTATTTAAAACAATGCATAGAAATCCTAGGATTAAGTAGCAAATGTGCACCAATTTGTAACTGGAAGTAGTATTATATATCCCTGTACAGTCAAAATCACAATAAATCATATTCTCCCAGCTTCCACAATCCCCATCTGCACAGCTAACCCTGCCGCCTGATTGGCTCAATCATGAGTAAAGTATGTGCTGATTGGACAAAGTAGAGAATCTGAAATCCTCTGATCAGGTGTAGATTTGAGTTCAGAGGCATAGCTATCCCTATCAGGGGCTCACTGCTTCACCGTAGACTCGCATGTCCTGAGCTGTGATTGGCTGATTTACCCATGGGGAGGGAATCTGCAAATAAGAAACAGGCATTTCTCCTCCTTCCGCTGTTGCTATGTTGTAGTTGCTAAGAGCACTGAGTAAGGATGGATGTGTAGAATCTCTGTAGTTCTGTTATGATTTACGTACAAATGCTCTTGAATAAATCTCAGTTTTGGAGCATTTCATTAAAGCTTTTGGTTCAAGTGATAAAATTATTTCAGTGAGCAGCTCAGGTCTGAAAAAAGAATGTAGCATTGAAGTTACATGGCATGCCAACAATAGGGTTAGACTGCATGTTAAATGCTACTCTAAATCATTAGATACTCTATATTCATTTATTAGTGACCCTTTTCAAAATTACATGACCTGCCTCTACATGAACTATATGCCCTTCATGCAGTCATGAAACACTCTCTTGCTCATTTAGTTTGGTTTAATGCCTGCAGTCATGATATTTTAATTCATTTACATTAAGTAATTGGATTTGAAAATATTTAATAGTAGCTGCATTATGCATGAGAACGAGAATGTTAACTTGTGACTGACTGATAATGCTGCTTGCAGCAGACTCACCATATGACAGAAAATATAGGGGTGATTGTTTTACAGTTTTTCTGTCTTTTTAAATTTTTTTTATAAACTTTAAGCAAACTGTGCACCTATGAGCTGATTTTGTTTTCCTTCCCAGCTGTAAGCATTTTAGCACTGCCTCGAGTGTGGCCTGAATATCTGTATTTAAATATGATGTTTACATATTTAAAAGTAATGCCGCCTGATGGCCTAATGCCATGTGTAGGTTTGAGAGACCTGCTGTCCGCTTTCGTCTCTAATCCTTTCAGATTAAATCATACGATCTGTATCAGATTTGCCTTGGTGGGCCTAGATTATACAAATGGAGGGTTGCAGAGAGCGCTGGAACATTGTACTATAAAAGTGGTGCAGTCTACGCTAAATTAGCAGGGTTAAATTTACTGACCCAAAATGGGGATGAATTACACCATCACTGATTAGGGAAAGATCATTGCTCCAGGGTTCGCTTCAGTCAAAATACTGGCACTATCCATAACATCCATCGACATACAGGAAGGTTTGTTATTCTGACACTTCTCAGCTCCTTTCTGGCTTTTCTTTCAAAAAAATTCTCTTGACAAAATCTGCTACTCGTATGAAATTAACACATGTACAGTACATAGAGGGTAGGATTGGTTGCTGAAGATGGAGTTACAGGCTATCTGTGTTCTTAAAGAATCAAGGAGATGTGGATATATATATTTTTGCCCTTTGCTTCACTACATCCCATAATGTTAAGACAAATGAGTGAAATGACTCACTCTCTCCAGGCTCTTTGGACTTCCTGCCACTGGTGTTTTTCTTCAGCATGTTCCTGCCGGTGGTGAACAGGTTGGTCAGTTCATCCAGTGGGCTGGTGGGGGTTCGTGAACGCCCTGTTGACACATTCTGCATTGAGCCATGCAGTCGTCCTACACCGTCTTGAGGTGGTGAGCCTTTGCCGTGAGGGGTGGCAGAAGCGCTCCGTGGGAGACCCCCGGGAAATGCCATTGGAGCATCAAAGGGAGGCGTACGCATGAGGCTCAGAGGGGTGAGACAGCGGCCCATGCTGACCGGTGAAGGGCAAGCGGAGTGGCTCCGCTGATAGGAGGACGATGAGGAGGATTTGTAGAGGGTGCAGGGTAGAGGAGGCGCAGAGGAGCGGCCAGAGACAGTCAGTGTTGGGGTGGCAGTGAGCTCCCTACGGATGTGTGCAGAGGAGGGAGGCTCAGTGGAGGAGGTGGGGGATTTGCTGTAGGACTGGTTCTCCAGCATGGGCAATTTGGCTACATCTAAAGGGGTGAGGGGCGACTCGTCTGAGTTGGGTGAGCACTGGGCCGGTGCTGGTGGGAACACCAACAGCGGAGGCCGATGGGTTAGTAGATTGGGAAAGGGTGCAGGAATGTCACAGAGTGGAATGTTCCGAGGTGTGGAGCAGCGGCTGAGAGGCTCAGGGTCATAGGGTGCCGGGGTGGGGCATGCAGAGCGACATCCTACGGGATCAGTGCGGTACTCCATATCATCCAGAGCTGGGTACTTCATCTCCTCATACACGGACTCTCCTGGCTCCTCATCCTCGCTCTTCAAGGGTTCTCGTGTTCCGACATCAATCCCGCCCATCTCTATATAGACAGGCTCATCTTCACAGTCGTCTGTAGGGCTATCGTCACTCTGTGGAGGCGAGGGGTTGCGTTCGCAGGGGGAAGTGATGTGGTGAAAGGGTTTGGAGGGGCAGACCCCGCTGCCTCCATGGCTCTTAATGTAAGACTCATCGAAGGAAACACTCAGTTGTGTGTTGGGGTTCCTCTTGGGTTTGGGTGGCGGCACCCTCCTGCAGTCCTCACTGCATCCTTGAGCTGCTACAGAATAGAGAGAAAGAAAGCCTAAACACAAATCGAATAGACAAATTTACATTTACAAACATTATCTGCATCATATCCAGTAGGCCTGTTATTTTTTTTTCTAGTTAATCTATATGTTGACTCTTATTTCTAATATATTGTCATTCTGGCATCAAATTTGTTGTAATGTGAGGTATGAATATGAAAAAATAATATTGTCCCTCCCAAGACAATGCAAAACTTGCTTTGATAAAAGTTTGTTTTTGTGAATAATTTATCATTAATCAAGTACATCATTAGCATTGACACAAAGCCTGTTTCACTTCTGTGGGTCAGTTGTAGGTCAACATATATTGCTGAGAGCAATATCTTGAGTCAGATATGTGGGAATAGTTGAGGCATATGCATGTTTCTAGGTCACATATATGGCAGTGGAGCAGTATGTGAGTATAGTATCTGGGTCACACACTCTGTGGAGCTTCTTTTTGATAGTGGTGACGTAGCATTGCAGTGTGAATCTCTTTAGATGCGGTGCGGCGAGGCTTTAGTACAGTGTTCACATACGACTGTACAATATGGTGTGGTCCCAATGCTAGTTTACTGACAGCATCCATCGCTCTATACTACTAAGTAGTTCGCAGTGCATTTCTAGGTCAGATACTGAGATGTTTGGATAGGAGTGTCCCTTTCTCTGACAGGCAGTGGGAGATAAGTGTAGTTAAGAGCTGGACCATGTCTGAAATGTTCAAACTGCAGATTTTACACCTTTAATAATTCAGATGCCAGATGCCCCAGACAAACGCATGCTTCCAGTAACTGAATGACTCACCACCACTACATCGGTGCACGCGCATGTACACACACTGCACATGCATACACATTTGCAGAGGGAAATTGGGACAAGCATGTACACATTTTATAACACAAAATCTTACACGCTATGAAGTCAAGTCTTTCCAGAAATTGAAGTCTAACTGTGTAGGTGTTTGTCTTGCATTAAATTCAGATGTGACAGGAACAATCTTGTCACATCTGAATGCAATGCTTTGCAGGATGTTGCAGAAAATTGGACATATTTTTTTATAGATATCATTTATATAAGTTTTTGAAAATGTATGGAGAAAAAGCAGGTCAATGTGAAGAGTATGTCAGAGTCAGTGAAACAATACCTCGGAGTGAAAGTCAAATCATAACATTACATTTTTGGTTTGCACTGGTATTTCGCATGCTGTGCTTATAGCCAAGCTGATGGGGATGTCAATTCATTTCAACTGAGGATGCACAGGTCTTTAGGTTTGACTAATTACCACTGTTTCTGCTATGTGCTTAATGGGTGGGACTGATATGATATTCATTCTTGTTTACTCTCTCTTCCTTTCTTTGTGTAAGCGCATGCATGTATATGGGCATACAGTAATGTGCACATGAAGGTGTATTTATGCTTCATTTCCATAACTGCGGAATATACTACTACACGAGTAGGTTTTCATGGTGGAAGCTGAGATGTGTTTCAGCACTGATGATGAATCCACCCCTTCAAACATCTCTTACTCCATGTCCTTTCTCTTCTCCCCTCTCTATTGCCCCCCGCTTTCCCCCCTCTCCCTGTAGCGGATGTGTTTACCCGCAACACCCTCCCCCTCCCTCTCCTCCTGGGGAAAACGAATCTAGGTCAATCGCTCCTCCTGAATGAATTCTACTCCGACAGGCTCCTCCCCTTGCCGCTAAAGCGCCGGCTACAGAGCACGCAACCCTCCACTCAGCTAGGGACACCCCCACACTCTCGCTCTGATTGGCTCTGAAAGCTCAGACTTCAGCATCTCTGGAGCCGCATTGGCCCGAGCTGCTCAGTGATGCTGTGATTGGCTGAGCTGCAGGGGGTCTTGTTTCTGTGGGATGGTTGCCGTGGTGCCCAGGAAGATCTGTGTGCACATAGAGAGATCCCCACCAATCTGAGCCAGGCTGGGCATCTCCCTAAACATCACGTTGGCAGCAAAGCTTCCAAACTGAAATGGACTCAAATCTTCCCGCAACCTCTAAATCATTTTTGCTCTCACAGCCACCTGCCTCGAAGACTATTTTTATGCTATAAATAGTTTGCAAAATGCATGTACTGTAATTGTTTTTTCCTCAGAAAGTTTTGTGCTTTGTGCATTTGCTACAAGTGCCACTGTGTCTGTGTTGGTTGAGGCAAACTTTCCTTTAGTTCAATAAAGTATTGTATTCATTGAAGCAGTTTTCCCACTTCCACAAGGCATGTCTAAAGGTTAACACTGTCAAGACACTTCTGCCTTCTTTATGTAAAAAAAAGAACAGCGCTGACAACCAATAACCTTCTATAGACAGCGTAGTACTCTGATCTGTCTGCTGGGATGATATTTACTGTAGTGAGCAGTAGCACCTGATGATTAAAACCACGACCCAAAATACACCAAATTTATTACAATTGTAAGCATTTGTGTTTCCTGCAAAAAGCACCAGGGATTTTCTTTCACTTTTCAACATTCGCAAATCAAAGTTAATATTAAATACTTAAATAAATTTAAAAAAAAAAATCCATCAAGGCTATAAAATACAGCTATTGTTTTTGAAAAACAAAATGATGGAGGACTGTACTTTTCCAAAAAGTGATTTGAAAAAACTAAGTTTACCTATCATTTATATGCATCACTGTGTAATTACTTTAACTTGTTGCTGTACATGTTGGCTTACAATTCGGGATCACATAATACCTGATTTACCTGTGGGGCAAAGGAACATATGCAAACTACCCTTTGTTTATCTGACAGTAACAGAAAACAAGAGCACAGTGAAAACCATCACTCAGACGTCCAACGTATCCTTCATTTTCAAATCCTTCCTTGTAGAATGTCACATTTGTAATGTTGTCTTGCACATTCAAAACATGTTTTAAGTGCGGTAGTTAGAGTGAAGTATTCAGTGAATAGCTAGATATCATTGTGGGAGAAACAATGTTGAGGAGGGCACTGCAGAGGGCAGCTATATATAGCACAGCAGTTTGGTGTGAAGTGCCACCACCACTCACCGTCACATCTCTCCCCGCGGCAGGTGGACATGGGACTGTGATCCACCGCCTCAGACGACATGCTCAGCTTGGTGGCCGGGTCCCTCCTGGGCTTGGGTGGGGGCTGCTTCCTAGAGGTCGGACTTCCCACTTCCTCTTCTCCTCCACCCCCGCTGTTCCCACCGCCGACAGAGTGGAGGGACTGGGAGCGCACAGAGAAGCCCTGCCCACAGGCGATGGCATGCAGGTGGGGCATGGGCATGCGTTCCTGAGGGTCCGGCATGGTGATTGAGCCCATACGTAGGTGCTTTCCTTCTGTTGCTATGTCCTCACCCGTTCTAAAACAACAAGGGAAGAGGAGAGAAAAAAGAGGAATACCATAAACATATGTGCAAAGATGAATGATAAAAATCACATCTGTGATACAAGAAATGAGAAAAATACACTGTAAATGGGCTCCAAGAAGGAAGGACAGACAAAAAAAACCAAACAGAGTTCTTACAGCTTCCCCTGAAAGCTCTTTCTGCCTGGGGATAGGAAAAATAGCACATACCATATACCCCAACATACAGAGTCATCATGGCATGTCTCTATTTGAGTGAGCATATATGAGCCTGCATGTATGTGAATTTCATTCCATGCAAGTGGCTCAAATGATGAGAGTGCTGACTTAACATTGACAGACGCGTTAGTGCCACTGACAACAGGGCCTCTTTCAGGGCAAAGCATTGATTTGAGTTTGACCCTGGATATGACTGATGCCCCTTACACAAGCACAGGCGTAATGACACAATGGAAGGCTCCCAGCCTGTACACAATCAATCCCTGTAAATGGATGATTGGCCTGAATGGAGCATTAATGATGTCTGAGTGTTGTATGGCAATGAGGTTGTCACGGCCGTGCCTCCTGTTTTTGTCTTGTGTGTCTAGTGTTTCCTGTTGTCCCCTGTTTGTCTCTGTGTGTGTGTGTGTGTGTGTGTGTGTGTGTGTGTGTGTGTGTGTGTGTGTGTGTGTGTGTGTGTGTGTGTGTGTGTGTGTGTGTGTGGTGGGCGTGGTGCTCCTCACTCTGCATCAGCCTGCACACCTGCAATCCAACTAATCCTCAATTTAGCATTATATCAACCTCACTTCTTCATCTACTGATCAACAGATCATTGTTTCAGCCAGTATGGTTGATCTTGTTCTTTGGCCACTTAGAATTGTGTATTCTAAACTGTGTTTTGGTTATCTAATTAATCCTTGTCTTCCTGTGCCACAGCATGGTTACATGCCTCTTACTACCTGCCAATTGGTCTTCCAGCCACGGTCACTACTCTGCCTTGACCTACTTCGTCGTCCATCAGCTTCCCTCTGCCCTCGACCACCTTGATCCTCACCTCCATCTACCTTCATTGTGTGAGAACTGACAGCAATCCTTCTCCTAATCCTTGTAACTTTCAGTCTGTGTTTGGGTTCCTCCATTAATTGTGACAGAGTAAAGGAAGTTTTGTGTGTATAGCAGAGTGAATAAGCTCAAGGTCTGACTGTGTGTAGGAAAAATTGTTTGTACAAAAAAAACATAGTTTTGCAGTGTATACATGCTTAATCTCTGCTGTTTATTTATTAACCATATCAAAGAGACACAACTAAATGCATGTTTGCCTTCACAGTGGGAGAATGCATGCTGGTGTGTATATACGTGCGTATGACCCCTCCATCTGTGACTTTGCTGACTCTGACTCCCTCTCAGCCAGCTGCTGAACAGAAGGTGTTTGGTGGGTTGGGTTCATTGGTCAGGGGCTTAACTTTGCCTAGCAACAGGGTACCCATAGAAACCAGACAGAAAACCGGCTGCCAATGCACAACAATAATAAAGCACATGTGCACATCATAACAATACGGCATGTGTTCATAACATCAGCATTTAAAGGCGACACTAGTGATACAGTGAAACAAATGTGCCTGCATCAACCTGTGGAGCCACAGTGTCAGTGTTATAGGATTAGACTGGATAGCCAGGAAAACCTAGAAGTAAAGAAGTAAACAAATATCACACGTTAATGTTATTTTGTATCATTTGATTCTCAGCTAAAACACCTCTGACAAAAGTCGAAAATCTTCATCTATAAAATTCAGCCACAGGTGTCCGCAGCACACCATCAACAGTTTCTCATATATTTTGGTTGTGCATCTGCTGTGACATGCACTCCCATATACAGTACATGGGTTGCATGTGTGTTGGTGGATGGGTGTGACTGGAGTACTGGTGACTAGGTTATTTATAGGATATTTGCCCAGTGATTGGCCAGAGGACAGACCACAGGTGCACTTGGACCAGTTGGAGTTGACTTGTTGTCGGGCAGCTCTGGTTCTCTCACTGTGACACCATGTGACAGGAAAAACAACATGACAGAAACAAACAAAACACCAAAGAAGATGTTGAGAGGGAGAAAACATTCTCTGGGCGATTGCATGCGTGTGTGCACGAAGGGTAAAGCAGGAGGGAAGGAGTCGTTAGGAATTTGCATGCATATGTAAATATAAGTAAATTAAACTGTGTCCTTGTATCTGAGGGCAGAGGGTGGGGCGATGCGGTGAGGTGGTGGTTATGAATATCCTTGCATGTTTAAGTCATTTTGTGGACATCTGTGTGTTTTTGTAAAATAGAGACTGTGAATAACTTTTTTTCTTCCACTGAAATACAATAAAAGAAACCCAGAGTGAGACAGCAGCAGGCATGAAGGCCCGCCTCACTCAAACCCAACGTGCTGATTTGATTGGCCTATGGCTATTCCAACTGTCACCAGGCAGAACACATCTCTTGCAACTGAGCTCACACTTAATCTCCCTGTAACAGGTCCCCCCCCTCCCACCTCCACCCACACACCCACACACGCACACGCACACACACACACACACACACACACACACACACACACACACACACACACACACACACACACACACACACACACACACACACACACACACACACACACACACTCTTAAACACACTTGCTGTAACAAGCTCTTTCTCCCTTAAACAATCACACAGGCCATTTGCTCTTTCCAACCTTCCTCATAAACCAATATATCCATTTCTCCTTTTGTTCATGCCAATGCATGCACATGTAAAAACATAAAAACAAGGATGCACACATTAATTCTCACACTTTCTCACTCTCATTTAGTTACTGCAAAAATGGGTCATCTCATTGACCTACTTAAAGGCCTCATAAAATATCCAGCTATTTTTTTTTAGACTTTTCCTCCAGTGACTGTGTATTAATGTTTTAGCCCTGGCAACAGCTAGAAGACATGCGGACGGACAGCAGGACAGTAGATGTCACTTTCCTCAGGCATAATTCTGTGCCATTCACCAAGTTACTGTGCAGGACTGCTTCAGAGTACTAATAAATGTGGGAGCAATTATATTCTTGCTGGTAAATGAAAGAATGGAGGCAAGAATAGTTCCATATCTTTCTAATGCCTGAGGTCTAAAGTTGAACTCCAAGTCAGCTTTTATCAGGCAAGTAAAATACCGCATTCATACTGTACAGTGCACCATGCACAGACCGTCGCAGCAGCAGGCAAATGGCTCCTTTGAGCATGCCTGACCCTTTGACTGATGTGACAGGGTTCAAAGTGTTCCTGAATAAATAGCTTAAGAAGGGCCACATCTGGTCACATACAAATGCTCAGCGTCCAAAACCGCATCAGTGTAATTAGATGAGCAGATAAAACTTCCAACAGCTGCCAAAATACTTTGCACTGTGTCAGACAGAATGTCACAAAACAAATTATTTCTAAACTCCATGACAGCATTGGATAGCATTTACCATGAGCTTTTCCACTGCAAACTAACATTATTTTAGTTTGCTGCATTATTAGAT